>NW_015637534.1:476332-539719 GCF_001515625.1 Sinocyclocheilus rhinocerous | reverse complement strand
TTGCTACAAATATACCCCAGCGACTTAACACTGCTTTTGTGCTGCAGGGACACATATGTTTATATTTCAACAACAAAGAGTAGAAATACCGGTAATAGATGTCAGTTCATGTTCTTTAAAAAATTTTTTTTTTTTTTTTTTTTTTGGGGGGGGTGGTTTGAAGTGAGGAATATTCCCCTTTTGTGTTGCCATTTGGCGTTTTTATGGAAGCTCGTTTACGCCACAGAATAAAAATGTTTAAAAAGGTAATTGCTTCTTTTTTTCTCACATTTCAGACTTTTTTTCTCACAAAAGAAAAAAGTCAAGATTTGTGAGATATAAACAAATAATTCTGCCTTTTTTCCCCTCGCAACTCAAGTTTACATCACAATTCTAGGTTTATATCTCGCAATTCTGACTTTTTTCCTTAGAATTCTGAGTTTACATCTCACAGGTCTGTTTTTTTTTTCGCCATGGAACCGAATTTGTTTTTGACTTTTTTTTCCACCATTCTGACATTTTACTCGCATTTATGAGTTTATAACTCACAATTCTGAGTTTCTATGGCAATTCTCCCTTTTTTTCTAAGAACTGCGTGAAAAAAATGTCAGAATTGTGAGATATAAACTCAGAAATGCATAAAAAAGTCTGAATTGTGAGATAAAAAGTCGCAATTACTTTATTTTTAGAATTAAGGTGGCTGAAAAAGTCTAATGTTGAGCTCTATATGATGAGTTTACTGGTACAATGTTACAAAGCTAACAACGTGCTACTCAAATAAGCACAAAATGCATAGCAGATACAAATATTAGGTAAAATAGATTGATCTACTTTTTTTGCAGTATTGAATAAGAAACAGGTTTTCCACAACTTTTCACCAGCAACAAGCACTGAGTGTACAGTTTGTAGAAGTGAAATTCTGGACCAATCAGGTTCCATATTTTACAATGGGGCGCAATGACCCAGAAATAGAAGTCACATGAGCAACAAAATGTCTTGTTACTCATCACAGGGCAAAAATTCTAATTTGCATTTTCAGGATATGGTTTTATCCATGAAGGATGCATGCATGTCTGCCTTAGATTTTAAACACAGTATCTTTGCAGGAATAACAAGTTTGGGGGGAACAGCATTTACAACGTTACTTTCCTCATCTCTGATTGGATAAACAGTCGAGGGAATTCGTCCTATATCAGTGTGGTTATACTGGCTGTATTTTCAGGTTTCATTCCAGAGAGACATGAAGAATAAAAGTCACAGACATGCTCTCAGGTTTGGGGTCAGAGGTTGGTTGAGTGGAAGCAGTGCCTGTTCCTTCCTCTGGAGAACTCAAAAAAGGTTTTCCTCTCCAGACGGGAAAACAACAGACAGTCTCTCGCTCTCTCATCACACACATACCTTTATGCTATATATTAAATTCCTATGACAGTTTTATTTGTTTATAGGTTCTTAACATGATATTTACATGTATGCATTTATGCAAATATTATATATTATTATATTATGTATATTCTCAATCTGTACACTATATTTCCCAGGCTGTGCCATTGTATCATTTCAGAGTGGAAAGAAATGTCTAGTTGTTTAGACATCGATAGTTTTCTTTTTACAGCACTTCACTGAAGTCCATTATCGTATGTGATTACAAACATTGAGAGTCTGAGCCTGAGTGAGAGAGATGGACGCAAGCGGTGGCTCTCAATCCGGAATGCTGCGCCGCCTCGTCCCCAGGGACAGACAGTGGCTAATCAATTTTAGACCAATGGGAGCTTCATTTACATCACAAAAGCTAATTATTGCAGCCTAATCAATCAGCACATCCTAATTAGCTCAGGGCTTGAGCTGGGACTGCCAGAAAGAGAGCAAGATTTCTGCCCTGCTGTACAGAAACGTTTTCAGACATGCTGTTATTACATATCCAGACAAGCCTGAGGTGAGCAACTTTGTTAAACCTACAGAGACAGAACGAGAGCAGCTGACAAAAAAGAAAAGATGTATGGATGAATGATCTCTTGTTTTAATAACATTCCCAAAATCCCTTACATTTTTCCGCATTTTTGGTCCTGGAAAGGATGTGTGGAGGTCTGATTAAAGACGTCACTCATTTTGGTGTATGTGTGTGTGTGCGTGCGTGCGTGCGAGTGTGTGTATGTGTGTGTGTGTGTGTGTGTGTGTGTATGAACTTGGAAAACTGAAAAAGGCCTGAGAGATACAGTAGTTGGGATTTCTGTATACGTTACAGTAAGTTTGGAGTCAGTACATTTTTATTATTATCATTGAAAGAAATCAATACTTTTATTCAGCAAGGATGCATTACACTGATCAAAAGTGCCAGTAAATACTTTTTATAAAATGTTATAAAAGATTTCTATTTCAAATAAACGTGTTTGAACTTTCTATCCTGAATAAAGTATCCCATTTTCCACCAAAATGTTAAGCAGCATAACTGTTTTCAAAACGGAAGAAATGTTTCTTGAGCACCAACTCAGCATATTAGAATGGTTTCTGAAAAATCATGTGACACTGAAGACTGGAGTAATGATGCTGAAAATTAAGCTTTGCATCACAGGAATTAATTGCATTTTAAAATATATTAAACTAGAAATCAGTTATTGTAAATATGAATAATATTTCACAATATTACTGTTTTTACAGTATTTTTTTAATAAGCTGCTGATCCACCAGTTCACGTTTTGTCTCATGTGACTAACTGACCATTATCTTGAGCATGATGCACTGAAGGACTAAATGGCCTGAATCTTCCTCACAGGCATTAATTATCCCCAGCAGTGATTTTACATGCATTTTTACTCTGGGATTGATTGTGTTTCAGTGGTAGAAGCATGTCTTCATACGGCACATCTTATGGCCTTATGTTATGTTTATCGTCATGGGGTTTGGTACAGCTGAAGAAGCAATTTTCCCTTTTACAAGAATTGACATTCGAGTTGACATGGCGGATAACACAGTACAAGAGGTCAATAGATTCACATTTATATTTACTGTTCCAACCAGGTTTTGAACCGATCCGATTAGCAATAATTTGCATAAATCAAAATAACGGCAATTACCATGACAGGTCTCTGAGAATTAAGATGGGCTTCAAATGTTGAGTATGTTGATGCATGTTGAACTACTAAATTTTGCTGTTAGTGAAGTGCTAGCCAAACACATTTAGTTGCTAAGGTAGATTCCCTGAAGATGAGTACAGCATGTATTAATAGATTTTAATTAGCAGCGTTTGCTAAGACAATCATCACTTTTAGAATTGCTCGTACATGTGGTTTGAGATTTGAACAAACCTTTAACCCTAGGTATTTGACTTTGGAGCATAACATGTCCTGCACTGTTTATGCTACATTACAGACATAATTCATACCTCAAATCTGCAGTTTATTCTAAATGTTTTGTTTTAGGTTACACTTTATTTTGATAGTCCACTTTAGACATTCAACTAACTATAAGAAACTTTCCAACTACATGTCAATTCTCATTAGAGTATTAGTAGACTGTTAGGTTAGGGTTAATAGAATAAGTTGACATGTACTCGCAAAGTTACTTATAGTCAGTAGATATTAAGCAGGCAGTCTACTAATACTCTAATGACTGGTAGTTTAGTAGAGTTAGAATGTCTAAAGTGGACTATCAAAATAAAGTGTTACCCTGATTTATGATTTTCACTTGCACTGAAAAAAAATTGGTGTAGAAACGATTTTCACTAAGAAAATGTTAATACATTTCACAAATAATTACAAAGAATCTGCAAGTAGCTACGGAAGTCCTAAGAGGCCATGTATTATTAATATTTTTCTTTTTTGCTTCTTTTTTTTAATTTTGCTTCTCTTAGTGATAACGTTTACAATACATAAATAAAGGCTAATCAATCACTGTTGATATTTTTCCAGATACAGTACGCTAAACATTTTGTTTGTTTAATTAACATGTTTATATGGTCAAAGCCACACCGCAAACACTTCAGAAGGATGCAGAGAACTATTCTAAAATCTTTTAGAGCTGCTTGGATTCAACTCACTTTATTTTTCTTTTATTTGAAATAAAATTATATTTAATTTGTAATTTTTAGTAGGCATGTAGGATATGCTGTGACTGATATTATGTGCCTTAGCTTGGGATGCTGTTTGAACAGAGTGTTTGTGTGCGTGTGTGTGTGTGTGTGTGTTTTCCACAAAGAAATTTAGAAAATACAAAAGATTACAATGAATTAAATTAGCCTATACACTTTACATATAAATCACATTTCTTATCAGTATACATTTAATGATTAACAATAAAGATTAAAAATAAGGAAAATGCACATTACAAATACATTGTTGATAAACACAACATCCCCGCTTATTAACTAACAATCATGTACTTAAAAAATGCACAAATAAAGATATAGGTGCAAACAGAATACAGTGACGTCAACCTTGGTTTTAATAAGCAGTTAGTTTATGACACGGAACACGGTGGTGAAACAAGCAAGAACTTAATGATATAAAATAATCATATTGATTCAAGCATTTAACATTTATGAATGAATTAAATGTCAGTAATGTACAATACTGCACACATTATAGCGATCACGAAGAAGGTCCTTTTTCTGTCCCAAACGCGTACAGTAAAGTGGACATACAGTATACAACATCTCATCAGTTATATTCAGTTCTGTACTGCCACCTGTTGGCGCAGTTGTGTAACTTAGAGAACAACTTTTATGTCATGTCGAGATCACGAGAAAATTAAGTCGTGATAATGACAAAACAACTTTCGTTATGTCGAGATCACAAGAAAATTAAGTCGTGATAACAAGAAAGCAACTTTCGTTATGTCGAGATCACGAGAAAATTAAGTCGTGATAACAAGAAAGCAACTTTCGTTATGTCGAGATCACGAGAAAATTAAGTCGTGATAACAAGAAAGCAACTTTCGTTATGTCGAGATCACGAGAAAATTAAGTCGTGATAACGACAAAACAACTTTCGTTATGTCGTGATAACGAGAAAACAACTTTAGTTATGTCGAAATCACGCGAAAATTAAGTCGGGATCACAAGAAAACAACTTTAGTTATGTCGAGATCACGAGAAAATTAAGTCGTGATCACAAGAAAACAACTTTAGTTATGTCGAGATCATGAGAAAATTAAGTCGTGATCACAAGAAAACAACTTGTTATGTCGAGATCACGAGAAAATTAAGTCGTGATAACGACAAAACAACTTTTGTTATGTCGTGATAACGAGAAAACAACTTTAGTTATGTCGAAATCACGCGAAAATTAAGTCGGGATCACAAGAAAACAACTTTAGTTATGTCGAGATCACAAGAAAATTAAGTCGTGATCACGAGAAAACAACTTTAGTTATGTCGTGATCACGAGAAAACAACTTATGTCGAGATCACGAGATAATTAAGTCTTGATCACGAGAAAACAACAAAGAAAAATATTAATAATCCATAGCCTCTTAGGACTTTCGTAAGTAGCACATTTAATTAAACATGAACTTTTGAAGTAGATAGACTGAACTAGCATTTTCTTGTAAAACTTTGAAATTTTTTTTTTTTTCGCACTGTGATGGACAATAAAACAAATGTAATAATCCCATCGATTTACACTGAATCCAAACCATATTTAGGGACTTGGAATATGGCTTTTTTGATTTGGGCCAATAAGGAACCATCTAGAAACCACAGTTTTGACCTTTATGTGGCATTTTGATTCCCTTTTTACTCGACTGTACCTGTTCTGGTAATTGTCTTTAACATGATTTGCGCACTGTAATGATGAAGTGAAGCAGTAAGAGGTTGAGTGATGTAGAGCGAGGGTGTTTTGTGGTGAGTTGTGACTCTGCCGCACTGCTTCCCTCCAGGTGTTTGTTTTTGTGACTGAGGAAATTGCTCATAAATTTCAAATGACGCTTTGCAGAGAGACTCAGATTTCCCCAGATTCCCTCACAGTCAGATTTACGATACAGCAGAGAACTGGTGCTGATATTAATGGATAGCGCCTGCATCCGCCTGCACACAAAAATACACACAATCTAATACAGTACCATAGTGACTGTTTAGGAAAATGGTTTTATGATTGAAATAATTACTGCGCTCCTACATTCTTCTTATAGCTGAGCAAATCATAGCTGCATTAAATCTGTCACGTTTATTGAATTAGCCTCCCAAATGAGGCACCACTATTTTTTGTCTCTTCAGTTGTGTTGGCAGTGATGATGTGCAATTTGTAGCCAGTCCCTAAATATTATAAATGTAATATAGAAATATAAAAAGAGTATATATTGTAGGTCCTTAGCTTGCCTGCAGTATGTGTTTATGGTGGTGTGACCCTGACTTTGCCCTCCGCTCGTGCTGTTTGTCCATGGATATGCAGGAAGGACCACGCTACAGGAAAAGTCTTGTTTAGTTTTGTCGTGATATGCTTGTGCCAGCAATTTTCTGTCATTTCTCCCTGTTGCACTACTAGGACAATGACAATGACCCCGACCTATTATTATTACCCTTTCCCCTCTTTTCTTGCTCTACTTGCCTTGCTACTCAGTTTCAGAGTCTAGCTGTTTAGTTTCAAAATATATGTATATTATATTTATATACATTACATATATTACCTGTCTCTCTACTATTTATCACATGTAGTTCCTACAACAGACTAACTGTTTAGTTTCCCTTAAAGAAACTCTGCTTGAGTGTAGTGTAGTTAAATGTGACTGATACTGAGGCTCTAAATTTGTGTTTAATGGTAGGATATGCAAGTACATCTTAGAAAGATCCCTGAGAATTCTGTGTGTATATCACCACTGAGTGGCAATGACGTGAACTGCATGTTAGTAAGCTGCTCACGACCCAGCAATGCCCCAGAGGAGTGTGGCTTTAGACACACCATGATTGAAAACAGAGGAAAAAGGTCATCGGATAGGGTGGCGCTGAGCGTGTAAACCAACAGGAGGGAATACATTAAACAGAACAAAGAACGAGGAGGAAAGAGCAACTGCTCTGCTCTCAGATCAGGAGAATTCACTAGATTATGTATATTTCTAGGCTGGCACACGCTGGAAATTCTGGTTAAACGCTGATGTTCCCGCTCATTTGTTATTATAAAATATTATTTTGATGTCTAGCAAAACAATAATAATAAAAAAAAAAATATATATATATATATAATTTATATATATATATAAATTATAATTAATTATTATTTAAAATGTATTAATTATCAAAATATTAGCCATCAAATCACTTTAATGAATTAAAGTATGTGCTTAATCAGACCAATATGACATTTAAAAAAAATACTATTACTATTTCTAAAAAACAGTATTATTGGCCAACATGTGCCAGACAGTAGTGATGGAGTGTTTATACATGTGAAGATTTTATGCTGGGGAAAAAAACTGATAGAAAAATAATAAATCAAGTAATTAATGTAGTGAGACTTTTGATTTTAACCTAGGGTGTATGAAACTGAACCGATAAAGGCTTTTGGTCTCTACATGAAACCTAAGGATCAAAGCTGTAAATGTAATTTAACTCAGAATATTATTTCAGTATCTACTTCAAGGATGTTTAGATGTTTTGCACAGAAAACAATTTGAGGATACTGATTAAAAATAAGGATTTGTGTTTGAAAGAGAATTTTTGCCTGTGTTTTTTACCCTCAGGGTCATCACTGTGCATAATACTCATACCTTAGCTTGAATTGAACACAATATTACTTTAATATCTTATGGCAATGTTATTTTAAGTGTTTTTTTAAAAGACGTTTTTACTTGAAAACAAATTGAATATACTGATGAAGAGAGGGAATTTGTTGAATTTTCGGTTTATTTACCCTCATGGTCAGTGCTGTATGTAATGTGCGAGCTTGTGGTTGACTTGTTGCCATCTCCAGTCCTGTCTTTCACACATGAATAAATTCATGCATCTCCAGCAGAGCTGTTAAAATAATTAAGTCTCTGCCGTTCACTACACTAATGTCTGATTCATTCTGCGCCATGTACGCTCAAGTGCACAAGAGGGACGCATCCAAGAATTCACTAATTTGGTGTTGGAGTGCAGGTTCAGAATGGAAGAGAGGTGTTGTGGGACGTGTTATGCTCTTTTCACCTGCATTATGAAGTCTCACTGAAGCATATCAGAATCAAGAGCTCTACAGTTCACTTCCCCTTTACGACTGGTTGTGTTCATATGCGCTGAAATTATTTTAAAGCTGGAGGCGAGGATATTATAATTCTTACCTACCAGTAAAAGATTACTATGTGGCTGCCGTTGGTCCTTTACTGCAATACAGATATTTATGATATGAATAATGTAACTAGAGTTCAAATTTATGAGAAAAAATGTTTTACACACTTCTTGACTTTAATGAGTCAATAAAAACCCATAAAACAATTCATGTGCAGAAAATGTTAAAGACAAAGTTGTGTCAGCAATATTCTGTCCCAGCTGTTAGAAGTTATTTTCCTTGTGGGAATTTGCAAAACTAGTCGACTAGTTGGTGGACTGTCTAAATGATTAGTTGACTAGTGGATATCTAACAAATATTTAACAAGTAAATAATGGGAACATTGCATACAGCAAGTTTTGGCAGTAATTGTCCATAAGGCTTCTGACAGAATTTTAAAGCAAAAACATAAATGCATTTAACATTTTGCCACCTTGTGGCCAATTCTCACAAAATTGGACAGTCAGCATCATGATAGTTATTTTTATTACCACCGGCTTTTAATTTGGCATGAAACGGAAATTGTGATCATATTTTCTTCTCTATTGTGACGTTTATCTAAATGAAATGGCTTCTTGAACAAGAAAAAAATATAAAGCAGGGAAGGGGAAATGTACAAAGATTACAGAAAGTCACATGGATTTGATAAAATGTACACAGTTAGATCTTTTATAATAAACACGACAAAATTCAATAAAAAAACTGATTTCATGTTGACTTTAAGAAATGAATTTACTGTCTGCTGAATTTTTATTGACTTTTGGCGAACATTATTGTTCATTTGTATGATTGATAATGTTAGCATATGTTAGCATTTCTATCAAAGAAAATGCACATCAAATGTCAACTTTTAAATGTTTCACAATTAAATGTTTGCAAAGCAATCATGAGGGTTTTGTAGTTGTAGCGCCCCCTATGGGCAAAATTTGGCATGTATCTTCAGAATGTCCTGTTGTCTCAATCTGTGTGTATGAAGTTGTGTAAAGTTTGGAATTCCCTTTCAGAAGATATAGGTCAGTTAGTCACTGTGAACCACACCCAAAAATATCAAATGTGCTAGAAACCATTTGACAAATCCTTTTGATGATCTTTTGTCACAAGTGTCTCTAGATCAGGGGTGGCGAACGTTGGTCCTGGAGAGCCGCAGCCCTGCAGAGTTCTGCTTCAACCCTAATCAAGCACACCTGAACAAGCTAATCAAGGTCTGAAGGGTTACTAGAAAGCTACAGGCAGGTGAGTTTTAATTCGCCACCGCTGCTCTAGATGATAAATACCAGACATCACCCGTAATGGACAAACTGCCAAGGAGCTATATATACTTTGTCTTAATTCAGGCATCCTAATCATTTCTATTTTCTTGTCATCCAACAGGAAGTTCTACTACATTACCCTTTTACGGGACCCCGTGTCTCGGTACCTAAGCGAGTGGAGACACGTCCAGCGCGGGGCCACGTGGAAAACCTCCCTGCACATGTGCGATGGGCGAACGCCCACGCCGGAGGAGCTGCCCCCCTGCTACGAGGGCACCGACTGGTCGGGCTGCACATTACAGCAGTTCATGGACTGTCCGTACAACCTGGCAAATAACCGACAGGTGCGCATGCTGGCCGACCTCAGCCTGGTGGGCTGCTACAACATGTCCTTCATCCCGGAGAAGAAGCGTGCGCAGGTGCTACTCGAGTCGGCCAAGAAGAACCTACGAGACATGGCCTTCTTCGGCTTGACCGAGTTCCAGCGCAAAACGCAGTACTTGTTCGAACGGACCTTCCACCTCAAGTTCATCCGGCCCTTCATGCAGTACAACAGCACGCGGGCCGCCGGCGTGGACCTGGACAACGACACAGTGCAGCAGATCGAGGAGCTCAACGACCTGGACATGCAGTTGTATGACTACGCCAGGGATCTTTTTCAGCAGCGCTACATGTACAAGCGACAACTCGAGCGAAGAGAGCAGCGCCTAAAGAACCAGCCCGCCCTCTTCCACTTTCGTCGGGCGCCCAGCTTTGATCCTGCTTTCAGGGATGACGCGCCGGAGTCCGAGGCGTCCCGACTGCCCACGGAGGACTACATGAATCACATCATCAACCGCTGGTAGCAGTGCTGGGGGGAGGGGGATGGTAAATACAGGTTGACGAGGAGAAAAAGGCTGCGATGCCCAGGTCAAATCCAGCGGGAGAGGAGCACGGCGAACGAGAAAGAGACAGAACTTTAGCGCCACCATCAAATGCAGCCCTCCCCCCTTCTGTTGTGCTCCAGGATATCCTTCGGTCGTCTTAGAGAGGAAGGACTCTAAATGCAGCGCGCTCTTCGCCGCTAATGCGAAGACTTTGAGCGTCAGGTCAGAAATTACTGACTAACTTAAAGCACTGAGCCTGAACTTAAAATAAGAGGTGAAGACTTCTACAGGCGCATTTGCCCACGGAAGGAAAAAACAGACGTAAAAATTATCGGAATTATATTCACTGCAGATTTTAAAAGAATGAACCGAATGAAATTGTATAAGGGTATTTGCTTAAATGTCTGCTGCCATTTCAGCCATGATAACGGTCTGTCTCTTTATTTTTTTGTTTATTATGGTCTTATTTCTTTTGATTATTTTTGAAAGGGATTGTTCGTCCCTCAAAGAGGTAAAACTCACAGCACTGAGACCAACAGAGCTGCCTAACACTTATTGGATGCAATTTATTAGCTTTTCATAATCAGTGATGACTTGAAAAGGTCTGTTCTATTGTCCTTTTTTGTGTGTATTTGCACTTCGGTTGCAAATTTCGATGGACGGACGGACGACGTGTGGACCATAGCCATTATTTAAGCTTTCAGCATACTGTACGAGAAAATTCTGTGAGCTAAGTGTACTAATACAACCTTACCGAATGTGAGAGGTGTTTCGTTTGTCCGATCCGACAGATGTCTTGCGTGATGTTATTGGCCGAGACAAATTCTAAGTTGTCATTAGCACTCAATCAAGGCCATTTCTTAGTAGCTGAAGCGGGAACCAGGTGGAGATCCAAAGAGGAAACTGTGTCTTATTTTACACTTAGTAAGGATGGGCTCTGTGTTTCTAAGCGAAGTCATGCACTCTAAAGACGATTGACTCAGTAATGACGCCTGTGTGTCAGTCAATAACAGGAGCGTTGAAGAGAGAGAGCTCGTGAATCGCAAGAGCAGAATGAAGAAGCAGCAAACGCAGCCTTTATAAATGTCATCACCATTCCCAATTCCCAGAGACTACTCAATATTTAGTATGCGTGTGGATGGAGGATGACTGTGTGTTTTTGAGATTCTAAGCATTCTATTGAGGATGACTGTTTTAAGTATGCAAGCATGTTTGGGTGTTATTTTTTTCTGTGTGAATGTGTGCGAGTGAGTATTTCATGACCAATCTCTTGCCATGGTCCTCAGGGACTGAAGCTATTCCCAGTAAGGGGACAAGAATGATGTCACGTGTCTCCCCTTATGCAAATCTTTGAGTTGTTTGTTGTTAAAGGAATAGTTTGCACTGAGAAGTGCACAGTTCTGTCATTATTTACTCACTCCTAATCCATGTGGCCATAAAATGAGATGTTTTGCAGAATGCTCAAGCTACTCTTTTCCAAACAATGAAGGTGAATAGGGACTGGAGCTGTGGAGCACCAAAACTATATTTAAATTTGCCATATTTAAAGTATTCAAGTTTATTCCAATTCAGCTAAGTCATAAGGATGGTCACTTTTGAGCTAAACAGCTATAGTCCTCATTCAGTTTCATTGTACAGTATATAAAAGAGCAGTGTGAACATCCTGCAAACCGTCTTCTTTTATGTTCCACTAAAAAAAGAAAGTTGTACTGATTTGAAACAACATGAGAGTGAGTAAATAATGACAGAATTGTAATTTTCGGGTGAACTGTCCCTTTAAGTTGACGACTACGCAACAACTTCAGAGTAAACAGTATGTGAATAAGGTATCAGGAAGAATTACCTTGACTCTGACTCTTAAGGTGTTATGAGGGATGTTTTTACTTTACTTACTGCTCTGCAATGGGAATTTGTTTTCTCAGTAACTATAATGACTGACTACTCTTCACTTACCGCATATTTAACCTAAAGTGTTGTTATGTTATTCAGGAACAAATGTCTTCTCATGACCGATCTGCATAATTCACGAATGATCTTTATGAAGGCAGCCCTTTATTAATATCTCAATGTGATGCTGTCATTCCCTACAGCTGATATGCTCTTTATGGAAACCCTCAGTGGGTTGTAGCAATTGTTGGTCTCATTGCAAAATATTTCAGTGACCAAGTGTTTCTCAGTCTTAATTCAACAATGGCACCCAACCAATCAGAATAGAATATTGGTGTGCTTTAAAAATGGCCACTGCGTCCAACTGTCAAATATTAGGCCAGAAACATGCTCTACAGTGACGCTAACAAACCCCAGTACTCAAGGGGGCGACACAGTCACCTTCAAATGTGTGTGCCGTTAAAGTGTTGTTATTCAGGTAACTAGCTATAGATGGTTTAACTTTTACTTAGATTCTCTTCAAACTGTTGCTCAGTCATGTCGGTAGTCAGTTTATGCTAAAGCCTGCTATAGCGCCCCTCGTGGTAATGCTAAGAATGCGACACACATCTGAGTTGCATTATCAATGGCATCGTTTTCAGAACAGTCTCTAAAATTAAGCTAGAGGCATTTGCCCTCACCTGCTCCTCTAGAGTATGTTTCTGGCCTTATGTGAGTCTAGCAAATTGACTTCAGCTCTTTCTGAAAGAGTGTGCAAGAGCAGCACTAGCGAATCCCTGAGCTCTGCTTCCGGGTGCATTTATTCATCACATCCAGTTCATCTGCTCTGGGTATTTTTCTCATTATTTCAACAATGGATCGTCAAATACACCATTAAAAAAATGGCATTTTTGTATAAACATGTCAATGCTTCCTGTCTTCATTTTCATTTCTGCTCTGGGAAAGTGTCTCTAAACTCACACGAGCACATTTAAGGTATTTTCTATTTTAATGTCTAAGGGGATTGATTAATACAGACGGTAAGTTTGACTCTTCAATCAGTTTGTGAAAATGAATGAAAAAGTTTTAATAGTAAGTAATAGCATTTCAGAGGAAACCTTGAAGGCATGTGAGCAGCATTATTAAAAAAGTGTAAAATATGACTATCAAGTTTCTGAAGTACCATTACACTTAAATATTAAGTGTCAAAATAATTATTTACCAGCCCTGTGTGTGCAAAGGCACAGTATGTCAAAGTCCGTTCACCTGACAGCCATCTTGAAAACCCCCCAGTTATTTGTTATGTGGAGCAACTTCAGGTTAAGTGCCAGTTAAGTGCCAGTTGAATATATTTATAACTTGAGCATTCATGAGTTTATTATCCTTTACTATATTTCATATAGAGTTTAATGAACATAACTTAACATAAATTGTCACTTCCCGAAGACATTAAAAACCTGTTTAATTATTCTAAATTTAAAAAATCTGGTTAAAGAAAAGAAAAACGTCTCAGGTTACTTATGTAACCATGGTTCCCTGAGTAGGGAACGAGACACTGCGTCCTCTAGGGGTCGCTATGGGGAACGCCTCGTCGTGACCCGTGTCTGAAGCATACATTGAAAAAACACCAACTCGTTGGCCGGCGACAGCCATGACGTCACTACCGGTGCGACTATAGTATAAATAGGCGTCCGTGCCTCAGCAGCGGCGGGGCCTGAATCGCGGGGAGCAGATGGCTGCCCCTCTTTACTTGAAAAGAGAGACAAACGAGAACGGAGCTTTTTCATTGGAAAACGCTCGCAATGCACGCAGATTGCCCCCTCGAGGACATCGCGTGCGTGCTCTTCGCCCAAACAAACAACACATAGATTGTGTGTATCATCTGGTGTCAAATAGCGATGACACGGATGCACACACCTTCTAAATGCTCTGCTAGTGCTCGCCATAATGAATAGAGATAGCTCTTACTTTTTCCTTGGAAATGCATGCTTCAAACAGAACAGTCAATGAAGACGAAGAAGAGAATGATGTGTGCTCCCGGCGCCTATTTATAATATAGTCGCACCGGTAGTGACGTCATGGCTGTCGCCGGCCAACGAGTTGGTGTTTTTTCAATGTATGCTTCAGACACGGGTCACGACGAGGCGTTCCCCATAGCGACCCCTAGGGGGACCCCTAGAGGACGCAGTTCGAAGTTCCCATGAAGGGGAACTATATATAGGTATTACATAAATATATATTAAATTATTTATTTTCTAATTAATTGCCATTGTTGTTGTTTAACATGGAAAAATTGGCAATGTTCATTCAAACTACCTGCTGAAAATGTAACCTTGCCACTGACAGGAATAAATTACATTTATTTATATATATATATATATATATATATATATATTAAGATTTCACAATATATTTCACAATATTGCTGTATTCAAATAAAATTCAGCTTGAGCATAAGAGACTTCTTTTGAAAAACATTACCAACCTCAAACTTTTGAGTGGAATTGTGATAATATAAAATTAATATGATTTCCATTTTTAAATATTGACAGTTCGATATGTTAAGTCAGAAATGATGGATACATGAAAATGCACAGCAGGAATGACCCTTCGGCCCCACATACACACACACATAGCAACCAGCGCTGCCGTGAGAGACAGCATCACACCACACACACACACACACACACACACACCACAGCAGACATCAGCCGCTGAAGCCCAGGCTACGCTACAGAAGCGGCTGACTCAGACAAGAGCGCTCTCCCTGGTAATTACAAAATAGCTCCTGGCACAGATATCAAGACACGCTTCTTTGTCCTGTTGAATTGAACGGCAGAGTAGCAGCGTATCAGCAGCCATTATTGTCTGAAATGGATGGGGGTAATCACTCCGGCTCCTCTGAGTTCTGCAGGGGTAATGAATTGCCACGCTGTGTCTCTTGGACAAGAGCCACACCGAGAATCACTTGCACCCAGGCCATTGTTCTGCCAGGATATAATAAGAATTCCCAGTATGACAAATACAGTATATAGAGAGAAGATGAAGTGGCTGGGAGAAGAATTAGGAGAATTTCTATAGCTCTGCACAATAAGTATTGAACCTACATGACGAAGGGCTACAACATACTTTTGTTTTGAGCTCAACAATTAACCATTGGCCTCAGCAGCTTTTTAAATTCATTAAAACAAAAAGAGGCAAAACAAATTTTCAAGCATTTTCCCATATTTTCAGGACTGGAGTGGACCAAGTAATTTTAAAGTGATAGTTCACGCAAAAATGAAATTTACTTACCTGCACCTTGTTCCAAACTTGACTTTCTTTCTTCTGTGGAACACATTTTGGCATTTATAATGAAAGTCAGTGTGATCCAATATTGTTTCAGACCCCTTTGATTATTTCATTTATATTGCAAATAACTATCCTTTTAACCATTACTATTTAAAAACCTATATTGTTGCAGTGTTATTTTGGTAACATTGATGTACCATTATAATTTTTGTTCATATTTTGAATTAGATTTTATTTTTAGGTTTTTCTTTTTAATGTTAGTTACATTTTAATAATTTTTATTAAATGTCTAAAAATTTCTCTATTGTGTGGTGTCATTAAGATTATTTAACTGCTCCCGATCGAGATGGAGTGTCCCGAACTCAAATCGTAAATATCAAACATGACTCTTGATCGGGCTGCCTCTGACGTCCTTAACAATAATAACTTTGATAGGTTGACTACTAAATATTTTAATATTGAGGGGGCGACATGTCCCTCTCAACATCTATAAAGTGGTTCCTGTCCCGATTGTATCACAAAATTCACCTCAAATGGATTTGATTCAAAACTCGACACAGTAAACTAGGTTTCAGTGGCACTGATCTATAATCATAAGTCATCAATTGCCGCTGTAATTTACCTTACGAGTGCTCTTCGCTTCTTAGCTTATGGCTGATTT
Source organism: Sinocyclocheilus rhinocerous (assembly GCF_001515625.1). NCBI lineage: Eukaryota > Metazoa > Chordata > Actinopteri > Cypriniformes > Cyprinidae > Sinocyclocheilus > Sinocyclocheilus rhinocerous. Next base: position 523,575 of record NW_015637534.1, on the reverse strand, counting down.
GAATGCACAAAGGGGATAATGTGGAACTGACGTGGCCATTTCACCTTTTGTGTGTGTGGTCCATACTTGGCTTTTAAAGGTGAGACATAATTTAGCACTGGGAAATATAAGTCAGTGCCATGGAAACATGATGTCACATCCTTGAAAAGCTTTCAAACTTGATTGTTATTCCTCTTGAAAACTGCTTCTCAAGTGTTTCCTCACAGCACTTCTTGAGGAATTTAGTGTCGAGAGTCGATGTTAATTTTCTGGATCGTTCTCTGAAATTTTACAGTCGTACAGAATATTAAACTCAGTTCTGTCGTGCTGTCATTTCCTGTCATTGTTGGTTTTGAAGGACTTCTGCAAATCGCCTCCTAATCAGGATCATTGATTTTTATGAGCAGAGCCCTTCGCAGCAGGCTGCTGGCTTTACAGCCCCCCTCGGGTATAAAAGGTAGGCGCTCCAGCGGAAAGGTTAACAGCCACTGCGGCAAGAGGAGAGCGGCTCTGCACTATACTTTTCTCTTTTCTGTCCACAGGCTAATGCATAATGGAGCCACCTTGACCCCATAAAGCACCCAGGGCTCCCTGTCCCGTCAGAAGCGCACTTCGACCTGTCACTCTTGATCTACAGTTTAATTCGATGCCGGAGCATGCAATTTCTGCCACACCGTTACAGGTTGTGTTGCTCTACCACAAGAAAGGCCAATGGAAGCATGCATAAATATCCGGCTGAAACATCAAGCGTGCCCTTGTCAGTTTGAGCTTGGGTGGCAATAGCCAAACAGATCCAGGGTGTCCAATCATATCCGATATTGATAAACAGAGCATGGATTTTGACATCTGACCCAGCAGTGACATTAAACTATTTAGCAGTATTAGAGCATCTCTGCAGGCGCTTTAATTCTCATGCTGGATAGAAACAGGAAAAATAGGCAAATATTAAAATGTGAATAGCCTAAGGCTTGGCCGCCATGGCTCATGATGCTGTGCAATTAGTCTTTTGTTTGATGTAGTAGAATTCTGGTAATAAAAAATCTCCCCAATTGAAGTGTCCGTTTTTTTGTTGTTTTTTTTTTTTTTGCTAACAGCCTGAAAGCATCATCTGTAATGCAAGATAAAGATGTAAAATACAACTTTATGAATCCCAAGAAGGAGATGTATCATATTAAAGTCTAGATGGTTATTTCCTCTGACAAGATGATTGAGAATCAAATATTCATAATGAGAGACATGTGTTACTTCATAAAAGCAGACGTGTCAATTTGAAAAAGTTTGCAACTGAGTGTATTGAAAACATAATGCCTTTTCTTTTTGAAATGAAGATTCAAAATCCATTAAATATTAAGCATTGTTTGAATTGTTCCTTCTCTTTATTGTCCTGGTTTAAATGTGTCATGCAGTGGTCACTAAGCCCATGGGAAATTAAAGGGGACAGTTATAGTAGAACCAATTCATTCAACCCCTATTTTTAGACTAGTATTCCCATGGGACAGTGAGTTAGGCCACTACTTGTCATTTAGCAGTAGGCTATTTGAGTTAACGAGGTACAAGACAGATCCCAGTTTTGTAATTTGAGATGGAATGAACTGTCTATTAATGAGATACATTAATTTGGGGTTCTTTTCAGTTATAAAAGGAACAATGTAAATGTTACTTTACCGTCGGTTCTACCATACAATGTGTTCAGTAGAAACAATTCAGAACATGAGTACAATTCAGAGTAAAAGCATAGGCTATAGTTTCCTAAAAAAAAAAATTCTAAATAGATTTAGTGTATTTTTGGAAAATATTTTTATACAATTTAAGCATGTCACTGCTTGAATATTCATAGCATCTACCCAAAGGCAATAAATACCATATGGTTTATAGAAATGTATGTCAGTGTAATACAGTATTACACTGAAGTAGCCTAGCTGTTTAAAAAATGATTAAAAATTGAAGCAGCTTAAAAACAGGCATCATACACAGTAGTTCGATAAAAATATAAAACAGAAAGATCTCGCAGTCAGATCTTTAGTCATTATTTTCACGCATTATCCGTACAAATCCAGTTTCTAACCCTGAGTTAAAGGCTCCTGCGCGCTCTTCTTGAGCCAAAATGGCGCCTATGACTAATTAGCTGTCTAACGTATAGCCAGTAAAAACATTGCATTATGTTGTTGTCTTTAATCAAATTTCTGACATTTCTTAACCAATATCGTATTGTATTTTATAAATACTGATGTTAATGTGGCACTTATAATATTATATATGATTTTGCTTATACTTAAAGCTATATTTCTGGAAAGGCACAAAGAGCAGATCCTACACATGAACCGTGGGATGGACCCCTCATACCGTCCAAACATGGCAACTCACGAAGCAGATTCAGAAGCCGGTGCTGGTATGATTGCTCACATTATTCTCAGCATAATTCTGTCGCATTGCTTTTATTGCAATGATAGTGTGTATGAATAGGCTACGCCACTTAATGCATTTTGCAACTGGGTCGAAGCAAATGTATGTGATTAGTCATCCTTGCACAGTTATAAGGACTGCCATTGCGCTACATAGATAAGTGAGCTCATTTAAACGCTGAATTCTTCCTTTTAGATTATTTTCTGGTTATTATGTTCCTAGACTATTTGAATTCAGTCGCATCTCATTCACATAACCTGTTAAAATCGAATTGCAATCCTTCGCATTATGATTATATAAGTCATATGATACTTCTTGGATTTACTTAGTGCATTTAAATTTGGCCAGAGTGCCAGTTAGATGCCATAATAATTTCATTCATCCTCGTAAAATATGCTTTCAAAGAAGTTGTTAATGCAGGAAGTTAACGAGAACCCGGAACTCCTGCTCGATGAGAACGCTGATTGGATGAGGCTAATCTCAATGTCCACGATGAGTGCTCTGATTGGCTGAGAGTCAGGTCGCGCTGCCCTCTTCAAGCTGTCAAATGAAGTGAAATACAATGCACAAACATATGGAGGCTTTGTCTGTTTACCTTTGTGATATATATTTACGCGTTTTATGATTATTCTTTGCAAGTCTTTTATGTCAGTATATTCCAATTTGATGTGTTTAATGTAGTTAAAAGAGGACAGTTTCAACGTTTGTTTCACTTTCTTTATGAAATGTTTAACCTGTTTAATACATCTACGGTTTAACCACTTAAAAGCACAACCAGCTTTTGGAGCATTAGTAGTGTACCATCACCAGTGAGTCCCCTCCTCAAGCAGAGACTAAACGGTTTCATTTTCTCAGGCTTTTGTGGGAAAATGTGGATGTTGTTTGCTGCACTGCTGGCTCTGGGCTCTGTCCACTCTGTCAATGGGGACTCAAAAGCTGTCACAACAACACTGACCACTAAATGGCCCTCTACACCACTTCTGCTGGAGGCCAGGTTAGCTTGAACACAATGGCGACAGCATATTTAATTATTTTATGCTACAGTTTACTAATAATAAAATATGCCTTTATATTCTACAGTGAGTTCCTTGCTGAAGAGAGTCAAGACAAGTTCTGGGACTTTGTGGAAGCCACTCAAAATATTGAAAATGATCATGATGGTAATATTTGTTATGAATCCTGTCTTTTACTTTAATTTTTTTAGACATGCCGAGGCTTGTCATCCTGTTTGTCTATTTTTTTATGACGCTGTTACCCTTTGAAATCTTGTATTTAAATGATGCAACAGTGCTGTTGTGCTAAATGTCATATGTTAAAATATTGTATACTTTTATGCTGCAGTATGCTATGCAAAAAATTGATGTCAAGCTACTTGCGGTTAATGAAAATAGTTCCAAAAGTACCAGCAATTGTGTCGATGCTCTCGACATGCTGTTGGCCAATCAGATTACCAAACTGTTGTCCATATTTCAGACACGGATCAGGCTTACTACGATCTGATCCTGAAGAGAGCCAGTGTGCTGCTGAGCCCAGTGCAGCTAAACCTGCTTAAGTTCACCTTATCTCTGAGGGCCTACTCATCCACCGTCCATTCCTTCCAGCAGGTGAGTAGGGCCTCTCCACAGCTGTTTAATGTAAACTCAAAGTGAATCTCAAGAAAACATGTTTGACTCAGTTTGTTGGACTGTTTGTTTATGTAGATTGCATCTAATGAGCCTCCTCCACCTGGCTGTAAAGCGTTCTTCAACGCACATGGACAGACATCTTGTGATACAGAAAGACTTAAAGTCATGCTGGATGACGCCTTAGAACGGTGAGTAACAGCAAGACCTGCTGTGACCCCCATCTAACATTACCCACTATTTTTTGAATGTATTTACATATTCCCAATGGCCCCATATTTCCAAAAAAAAAGTTCTGTCACCAGTGAGTAAGCCTGGTAAAGTGACTCACAAAATACATTTTTAAATGAGCCCACTCTCTTGGGTATGCTTGAAAATGTTGCTAATCAGGACTCAAACAGAAAGTAAATAAGGCACTTTTTACGCACAAGCATAAAAATAATTTACCACTGTAAAATTGAGCAATTTAGAATTTTGCATGTCTAGACTAACATCTAAATATACGTAAAAAGCCTTTTTCAAATTGTAATATATTTATTGTGCATGCTGTTTTCATGCTTTAATTAGAGACTACATAAAATATTTTTACTGTCATAAATTATTTTGTCTCATGTCTGGGCTATTTAAATAGTGAGGGTAAAAAGTACATTAAAACACTTAAAACCTACACTTTCCCATATATAAATACATTTAAATTAAAGTATTGATGTTGTTCAGTGTCAACTAACCTAAACACAACCAAAACTTTTTTTTAATATAATAGATTTAAAAAAAAAGTGCACGTGTGCTGGTGGACTGACCAAGCCTTCCTCTGTCTTAATATATATATATTATATATATATATATATATATGTGTGTGTGTGTTTGCATTTAAATATTTTTGTATTTATTTATTTATTTTCAGGCCCAAGCCATACCTGTTCAAAGGTGATCACAAATTCCCCTCAGCCAATCCCGATGCACCCGTTGTGATTCTTTATGCTGAGCTGGGCACCAAAGAATTCTCCAGATTCCATCAGCTGATGCTGGCCAAAGCCAACAAGGGCCTGATCACTTACGTTTTACGTCACTTTCTGTCTGTGAGAATGAAAACTCTTCGTATTTTAATGATAAAGGGTTTAAATACAGTAAAAATGATCTTTTCAACTTAAGATGAATAAGTCTTCCATATTTTCTGCCACCCATGCAGAACCCCAGCAAGAGTAAAGTGCACCTGTCTGGATATGGAGTGGAACTGGCCATCAAAAACCAAGAGTACAAAGCCAAAGATGACACACAAGTTCAAGGTATAATATATAATAAGTCAAAAGTCTTTGTCTTGTGGATTTGAAAGAAAGTTGTAAATACAATTAAATTCTTTAAATACAGATATTGTCTAATTAGCAAGCTCATTTATCTTTTCTCCACTTTTCACAGCTGGAGCTGATGTGAATGCCACTGTAATAGGTGAAAACGATCCTGTGGATGAAGTCCAGGGCTTTCTGTTTGGCAAACTCAAGTAATTTCAAACTGTATAAACATAAAGGATTGCTCTCCATTGACTAAAATGCATCCCTGTGTTTGAAATTACATAACAGTGTATCGTAATAGCACATGTTGTATTTGTCAGGACCAATTATCCTGAACTTAAGGAGCAGCTGAAGGAACTCCGGAAGCATTTGATTGAGAGCACCAATGAGATGGCCCCACTTAAAGTCTGGCAGATGCAAGGTGAGTGTTTCTGAACTGGTGGAACTTCCGACAAATGTAACATTTACATTAAACGCTTGTTGGCTGCAGGTATTTATATTGATGCAGAATGCCACAAGAGATGTGTGCTACAGTGTTTTTACCACGGTTAAGGTAGTGGAACCTTTTGTACCATTGCTTAAACACATATTTGGTACACTTATTTTAATGCCACTACTTCAAGGCCTTTCAAGCTCAATTATTATATTACCTGTGACTAAAGGAGCAGTCGGGTAACTCAATAATCATTCAGACGGTATGCAAATGGAACGTTTTCACATTGTTAATTAGCTGTGGTTCTGCTGGCCTTGTGCGGTTGGCAAACACAACTCCCTCTAGCCCAGAGCTCATTACTGCTCTATCAAGGTAAACTCATCAGAGACTAGTCACATTTAGCAAAACCTCTGAGCCAACACACACACACACACAGTTGAACGCACTATTCCCAGCGGTACTGGAAAAGTGCTTTGGCACATCAAATTCATTATATGTAGAATCTGAGAAATTGTCATGTCATATACATGGCTATTTCAAATTAGAAATGCAAGTTGGAATAACATGTGTTCTTTATCCTTCTCCTAAAGATCTCAGCTTTCAGACTGCCGCCCGTATCCTGTCAGCTCCCTCTGTGGATGCTCTCAATGTCATGAGGGATTTGAGCCAGAACTTCCCCACCAAAGCCAGGTAAATAACCACCTGTCCATTACAAACACTGAGTCCTAACCAGACATGATCAAGCAACCAAAATCCTGCATCCTCTAGGTTTTTCTTTGTTTTTTTTATTTAGAAATATCATTGGTCCGAAATCTTACTCCACTTAGCTGTATATTTAACATTGAGTATGTTCTGATTGGCTGAGATTGTAACGCTTCGCACAGCATTTCACTTTCAGCGAAGGCTGTAAATTGATGCTGGAAACACTGTGTCCTAACCAGGTGTGACATAACGTGTTTATATGTGGCGTACAATTTATTATTTCACCTTCAAAAGCCACTTTTTTGTGTTTATTCATTAATTCCTCATTGGCTCTATAGTAGTAAATGCTTTTCAGTTCAGAAACCCTGGCAACAGACTGCTCAAAGCTTATTCCGAGCTGGATGTTTTTACTGCCTTCTAAGGTTTAATTAACACTTTAAGGGGAAAAAACGAGCCGTCAGCAGTTATGATGAAAGTGATATGCTTTATTTGGCTCAGACAGCGCAGGCACAGTTTTTTTTTTTTTTTTTGGCAAATGTATTTTAAATGTGCCGCCCACACTAAAATGGAATTTTGCTAAAGTGATCCTTGACATCATGGAGTATAATACACAGTCATGTATCACCCAGAGCAATTAACTGCAGCTCTGACTCATCGACTCTAAAAAAAAAAACTTTTTTTATATCTGAATGTAGACTTGCATGACGTCAGTGAAAGCAATCTCATCTCTATCTAGTTAAACAGCTTTGTTTAAAACAGTCAGCACAGACATTTTTACGCAGATTACAGTAGTCTATGCATTCAAAATTTGATTATAATGAATCACCATGATGAACTAATGAATCGTTTTCAGTATAACCACTCACATTTCTCTCTCCCCTCTCAGGTCCATAACAAAAACGGTGGTTAATTCAGAGATCCGGAAAGAGATTGAGGAAAATCAAAAGGTGAGGGCTTCCTTTTTTCATGTTCCCAGAGTCCTTTTCTCAAAGCTGTAGCATCAGCAGGTATTCTCATTCTCAGATAATGGACTCAAAGAAGGGCCCATCACGTCTTTGTTTATTGCTCATAATTCACCAAGAAAAATCTTGACAAAGTGTTACAATGATCCTCTCTTTCCTTATATTAAAACCAGTCTAAAATGAAAAAAATGAACGTTAGTTAGTTAGTGTTTTGGTTGTTAATGGAATGGAGAATCATTCCTCTACACCTCTCTGCTTGTTTTCTTTACGTTCCTCTGTATTGGAACGTGTGTAAACACTTTTGTTTTGTCGCTGAAAAGGTAATGAATGAAGTAATTGCAGCGAATGTGGTTTATACGTGGCTTCGTTCATTGTTTCGGTCATTTCCTTTCTGTGATTAAAGCTGTTTCTTGCCTCTTGTAATGAGGACGTGTAACGGACCTACTCCTCATTCCTCACTGTAATTGCATGCTGGGAAACTTGACGAATGGAGGCTCTTTAAGGTTCTCTAACGAGCTCCCTCACTCTAATGCATGTGCCTTTACCGAATAACAAACATGAGTGCCACGGATAAAAGCATGAATATATAGAGTGTAAATGGCCTAAGGCTCAAAAGTGTCTGTTTGAATTATAGATCATATTGAGCATCTCTTTCAACTTCTGTTCTGCTCTAAGAAGTGACAGAAACATATGTTTCATCCAGGGATTAGCAACCCACAGTGCTTGGGAGGTTATATTAAGGCTAATTGTGAATATGTCATACCTAACGTCTCCCGTTCTTATTTCTCCTCTAGTATTTTAAAGGGACGTTAGGTCTCCAGCCAGGGGACTCGGCTCTGTTTATAAATGGACTCCATATTGACCTGGATGTGCAGGATATTTTCAGGTAAGCAGCTGGATTTGTTATTTTTCTCATTTTGTTATTTTTTTCTAATTACATATTATATATTAAATATAAATATTACATTATCAACAATAATTATTTATATTTAGAAGAAGTCTAAAAAGTAATGATTTAATAATAAAAATGTAACATAATAATATAATATAATAATAATACAGTATTTAATATTTACCTATATTATACACTACTGTTCAAATGTTTGGCACATATCTGTATGTTTTTGAAAGAAGTCTCTTATGCTCACCAAGGGTGCTTTTATTTGCTCAAAAATACAGTAAAACCGTAATATTGTGAACAATTAATTCAATTTGAAATAATTGTTTTCTATTTGAGTGTATTGTAAAATGTAAGTTATTCCTGTGATGGCAAAGCTGACTTTTTTTCAGGATTCTTTGTTCAATAATGTTCAAAAGAACAGCATTTATTTGAAACAGTGAACTGAATTTGAAAATGTCTTTGCTGTTACTTTTGATCAATTTAATGCATCCTTACTGAATAAAAGCTTTAATTGCTTAAAAAAAAAAAACTTCCGGACCCTAAACCTTTGACCTATGTGTTATATGACTTGCAATAATATAAGTAATGTGTATCATAAAGTGTGATGTATTTGTTATTGTCATTCTGCAACCCTGTATAATGTGTGGTTTTTTTGCAGTGTTTTTGACGTGTTGAGGAATGAGGCAAGGGTCATGGAGGGTCTGCGTAGTCTGCTCATAGACACACCCTACATCCACGACATCCTCAAACTCAACGTCCAGCCCTCAGACTCTGACTACGCAGTGGACATCCGCAGCCCTGCTGTTAACGTGAGCCACATGTTGTTGTTTTTTTGTAAAGCTGTTTTCTGGGAGAGACAATAGAGAATAAACCCTTTTTTCTCTTTCTCCAGTGGATTAACAACCTGGAGACAGATGGCAGATATGCATCCTGGCCCTCTAATGTGCAGGAGCTGCTGCGGCCCACCTTTCCTGGAGTCATTCGACAGATCCGGAAAAACTTTCATAATCTGGTAAGTATTGCAGGTGCTTTATAAATATGACAGTTTCCGTCAGACATTAACAATTCACAGTGTAAACCCCACACAGATCTAAATTCTGCAAATCATTTCAGAATATGTATGTTGTTCTGACAGGTGATGATTCTGGATCCGACTCAGGAGAACACGGCAGAGCTGATCAGTGTGGCTGAGATGTTTTACAGCAACAACATCCCACTCAGGTCAGTCTGAAAATAGACCGAACATTATTACAAGAAGGTGATTGTTTAACAATGCGTAGGAGCCATAGTGCTCCCGCAGGAAAGCAGGTTCAAATCTGGTCATTTTCTTGTGCCATCCCCTTCATTTAACTTTTTCAGTATCTCTCAATATATAATAAAGGCATTAAGACCCATAAATATTTTTTGTATATATATATTCTGTAATTATAGACTTGAAGTGGTTGGTCAACTCTGTAACCTGTCAGTGGAGTTATTGTGTCTCTCTCTGGTGATTTCTGTGTTTCTGTCTGTCTGCAGGATTGGAGTGGTGTTTGTGGTGAATGATTCTGATGAGGTGGATGGGATGCAGGATGCTGGTGTGGCTCTACTTCGAGCTTTCAACTACATTGCTGATGACGTTGACAGCCAGATGGCCTTCGATGCCATCATATCTGTAAGTCAACAACGTCATCAGTGCTTCATACAACACCAAATTAGTTGTGGACAGATATGAGTTTATATACAATTATATAGGCTATATTTTTATATGATTACGAATTTACACTCTTGTTATTTCTGTACTTCTTTTGTTTATTATTTACTGCCACACTGGCATATAGGTTTGCCTAACAGACTTTGAAATAAAATAAATTTAGATTTTAATGAAGAGGGCAGATGAATGTCTGTCCAAGGATGTGTTGTGATCATCTTGTGTCTTTCAGATGTTGAACAGAGTTCCCAGTGGAGGCAAACTGAAGGTGGAGCATGTGGTGGGTGTGTTGGAGAAGAGATATCCCTATGTAGAGATCAGTAGCATCCTGGGGCCTGACTCTGCCTACGACAACAACAGAAAAGTGAGGGATTTGTTTTTCTAATGTGTGTGCTTTGAATATTTCAGCAGTACCCCATTTCAGATGTCATATTCTTGCATGAGACAGAATATAGTGGATGTGGTAATGATTGGGCCAACTCTTGAGATTAAGGATGTAACTGTCAGCCAGAGGTGGTTCCTGTGCTAATAGCTCTTTGTGTCTCCCAGTAACCATAACCCTTATTGAGGTCATATCTTCTATGTCTCCACAGGAGGGAAAGGCATATTATGAGCAGACTGGTGTTGGCCCACTGCCCGTGGTGTTGTATAATGGAATGCCTTTACAACGTGAGCAGTTAGACCCAGATGAACTTGAGACAGTCGTCATGCACAAGATTCTGGAGACCACAAGTTTTTTTCAGCGAACCGTCTACCTAGTGAGAATTGCATGTCTGTCACCCATAGACTCTATGGTGTCTTTTTTTGGGTTAAAAAGTTACACATTATATCATTGCACTCCCCCCCCCCACAAAAAAAGCTAAAACCCATCATCAGTTGGCTATATCTCTCTGTTTTCCAGAACAGTTATAATGGAAGCAATCTAGTTTTGTAAAGTTTCAGAACTCGTTTACAGAGTAGTTAAGGTGCTGTGCACTCTGTAGGCTTGCATGATTAACTTTTTATTATAAATATATATTATTTAAGTATTTATTGCCAGTTAAGATTCTGCAATAAATAAAATGCATAAATACATAAAAGGAAAGTAACATACATTACATGAATCCACATCCATATTGCAGGGATACTGCAGGTGTGTATATATAAAACATTTTTTTTATTAAAACACACACACACACACATTTTTGCATTTATCTGAAGTACAGTTTAGGGTTATTTATTGTCAGTGTCATCTTTCGAAATGCTTCCCGTGATCTTTTCAGGGTGAACTGAACAGTGACCATGATGTGGTGGATTTTATCATGAATCAGCCCAACGTGGTCCCACGAATCAATTCCAGAATCCTGAGCACCAGCAGGAATTATCTGGACCTTTCTGCCACCAGTGAGTTCTTGTCTGATTGGGCTCATAGCAAAATTGTGTTTCTTCAGTGTTTTGCAGCTCTCCGGTTCTTTTCTGTTGAATCATAAATAGCTTTTCTTCCTGTAAACGAGCTAGTTTGAAATATATACAACACGTAGGCTCTCACAGGCTCTCGGGAATGAATATCTGCCTCATTGTGAATTCTGTGCTAAATGTCTTGTTTGTTCTTGATAGCCCATTTATTAACAAAAATGTACAAATGAGACTGCGGCAAAGATATTCATAAACTGCTTTGTTTTTGCAAGGAATTTGATACTGAATTTTAATAGCTTTTGAATAGTATATTTGCAGTCTTTCAGGAAGCTGAGAAAAAGACTAATTTCAGTCTGAACTCGAATAGCACTTGATGTTCAGAAATAGCTGCATTTCAAATGACTTTGGTTGGATTCAATTATGAATGTGAATGTACCTCTAACAGAGAACAAAGCACGACCTTATTTTCATTTTCTTCCCAAATGTTTGCCATCACCTGACCTCCAAAAAAAACAAGTCTTTTCTTTTCTAGACAATCATTTTATTGATGAATATGCACGTTTCCTCTTTCTGGACACCAAAGACAAGAACGCAGCGGTGGCCAACAGCATGAATTACATGACAAAGAAAGGTGAGGTGATTGCTGCTATTGATCTCCATGAGAAACTCAGTTATTCCAACCTTCTGCTGATCTCTTGCCTATATAAATATGAACCATGGAGGGTTACTCTATGGGACCTTTATGAAATATGTCATTTCTGGTTGTTCTGTCCATTTTACATTATTTACCAGGTGCACATTGCGGTTTTGGCAAAACGGACCAAATTTCAGAAGTTGTCAAAGATATTTGTCATAAGAGAAAAATCGGCAGTCTTACCACCAGATTTATGAAACATGGCAAATTAGCGTGAGCCCATAATCCCATAAAAAGTGGCGATAGGAGTGGAAAGTTCTCTGGGTGATCTGCTGACAATGCACAAATTGTCAAGAACACAGATGCAGCCAGATCATTTCCATAATGACCAATGCAGTCTACCAAGAGCAGTGCAAATTAGCATAGGGTTGCAAACAAGCAATGCAGATGTTAATCAGGTGCAGTACTAACATTACCGGTGCAGAATGGGTTAAGACATGCATTTTTTGGGTGTTAAATAATGGTGCAAATACCTGTAAATTGACTATCGCAAATCTTAGTAAATCACTTTGCATGATCTAAATATTCTCCTCCAATAAATCTTGCATCTGAAAGAGAAAATCCTACAAATGTATATGCAAAAAGTTTATGCCTTTTCATTGCTAATTTTTCACTGTGTCTTTCACTGCAAATCCTGACAGTAGTTTTTAACGCCAAAAGAAGGTTTGCATTAGCGCAAGCTCTTAGTAAATCTGGCCCTTGGTTTGATAAGTGTGACATTCTCACCAAGAAATAGTAGTTGATACTAGCTTGTGTTTATTATATATGCAACAAGTATCTCAGTATTTAGTGTTTCCTTTGCATTATAATGTAAAAAGGTCCTTCAGTTCGCTTTGGAGAATGAACAGTCAAATGCAAATGAAGATGACTGACATGGATTGGTGACTTAAATCACCCAGTCAACACCGTCTATCATGACCAAAGTTTTGGCTGCCATATCTGTCACACAGTCTGACATGAAAGACATTTAATGTCGTACAGTCTGTTTTGTCTTTTAAGCAACAATTCTCTGAGTCTCATTATATAATCTGACAGGCAACACTCATGGAGAACAGAATAAATTGCAGTGTACACCTGGCTTTAGACACTGTGTACCATTAAATATATCTGTCTGCCTTTATTTGTGTTTTTCTTGAACTCTGTTTTCAGGGATGTCAACAAGGGATGCTTCTGGTAATTGCATTGAGCTGTTATACTCACTTCACTGACAGCCCACTTCCCATAGATCTCATCTAAACATACAGTGCCCGACTGCAAATATAGTTAGAAAACGCCTACATTGCCATCATTAACACAACACTATCTGTTGCTTGAAGGAATATTCCGGGTTATTTAAAACGTAATGTTTGTGTACCACATCTGCGGCATGCTGTCGGTTACCACAGTAATAATTTTGACTCTGTCTCTCAGTTTGTGTGCACAAATGGGAATGCATTTACTGGAATACACTTATAATAGAAGCCTAGCAGGTCAGTGTGCAGCTACTTTGAATAAATATCTATAATTATTTAAAATGTCTATTTTATTATCACACTGTTTTGAAAGTACAAACATGAAAATGGTTCAGATGCACTGGTATGTATACAAGGATGCCACGATGAAAGTATGAAAGGGATGTGACATAATATATAGAAGTGAAATTACATCAGTAATACAAAATCAGAAATTTGTCCATCTAGAAAAGTAGTCCAACCTCAAAAGGACAATTCAGGCAAATTTACAGCTACATGTAATGTTAGCGCTTGAACAAAAATACAAGCCTCGTATTCTTAAATGCTCTGGACTGCTAGACTTCCATTATAAACCAAGTGCATTCCTCTGAATAAGGTTTTGTTGTTTAAAATATACTGAGCAACAACTCTTAATTATTTTCTGTGGTCATTGACAGTATGCCACTGATGACATTGATATCTAAAGTTGTAAATGTCCCAGAATATTCCTTTTTAAGTGTTTCTGCAAGTTTTAAGATTAGTTTCTTATGGTTGTTGTTGTTGTTTTCCTTTAACCAAGTGAAGAAGTTTTCTGAAGCTTGCTATTGATTTAAGCACAGCAGTGCATTTGTCATCTGTCAGAACTGTCAGTGTTTGATGGATGAAAGAGAATCTCTTTCTATCCTGTGGCCCCCTGTAATATCTTTCTTTTACAGACGTTTACAGGTTTATATCTAGGTTGAAATTGCCTGTCTGTCTTTGTGTGCCGCTTGGGCACTTCAGATACATCTCGCCTTTTTAACTGTTAAAACCCAAGACAAGCCAGAATGCTTTCAGTTCCTCACATCATTTTCACTCACCTTTTTAGATTGCATGAGGAAACGGCATGTCTCATCTGTGTGTAACTTCCTTTAGCCCATGTGTCTGTTTTTCTCTGACTTGCAGATGATGGCATCATCCGTCCAGTGACTTTCTGGGTAGTGGGCGACTTTGACCAGCCCTCAGGACGACAGCTGCTGTACGATGCTATACGTCACATGGTAGGACAATGTCACTGAGCCAGTTCCATCAATGTTAGCTGTTAAAGATAAAATCTCAAACGCAGTGTACAAAATTAACTTTTTGCTACAGCTGTCTGTGTCTGATGAATTGAAGACATTTGCTGGCAATTTTGTTATATTGTTACTAGTACTTCCCTTATTTGTGAATCTAATCTAAATATGTATTCACACAATGTGGCATTAAATTACACTACAGTATTTGTATATTAGTATGTATACAAATTAATGTAATTATTATAAAGCTGAAATATTTTAATATATATGTACATAAAAACGTAAACAAGCACACATATAGCTTTGATCCTTACTGATTATATTTTATTTTATTTTATATGCACATTGTTTGGATTTTTTTTTTTCTTTGTCTTGGCATTTGGCAAATATTATTTTTGGACATGCATTCATAGACTCAAGCACTGGCATTCTTTGCTGGATATTTCCAGTGTTATTTTAGTATTATTTGTATACTATTATAGTATTTATTAATTCACTTTAATTTTAGTGTTAGTCATTCTGTTGTGTGCTTCTGTCACTTTTATTAGGTTATTTCAAATATTTATTTTAAACTTTATTTTGTCCCTATTTCAGATAGATGCAAAGGCAACATTTATAATTTACTTTTAATTTTTTTATTTACATTTTTCATCTAATATTTAGATTTTGTTTTATTTTGCCTTTATTTAAATGAAAACTAAAAATATGGTAAAATATTAATTTTACTTAATAACAACAATTTATATTTCAAACACTAAACCTAGCATTCTATTTATAAGGTTGTCTATAACAACTCTTTATATTTATATAACAGCTTTAATCTTTAAATGTGTGTGATAGAGTGGGAAAAACAAGTCTAAACTAATCATGATTTAATGTCTTTTTTTTACTTTAGAAAACCAGTAATAATGTACGATTAGGAGTGATCAATAATCCCAGTGAGAACCCTTCTAATGAGAAGAGCCTAATTGCTCGAGCCATATGGGCAGCCATGCAAACCCAAACCGCCAACAACGCCAAAAACTTCATCACCAAAATGGCTAAAGAAGAGACGGCACAGGCTCTTTACGGATATTTACATTTTTCATCTAATATTTAGATTTTGTTTTATTTTGCCTTTATTTAAATGAAAACTAAAAATATGGTAAAATATTAATTTTACTTAATAACAACAATTTATATTTCAAACACTAAACCTAGCATTCTATTTATAAGGTTGTCTATAACAACTCTTTATATTTATATAACAGCTTTAATCTTTAAATGTGTGTGATAGAGTGGGAAAAACAAGTCTAAACTAATCATGATTTAATGTCTTTTTTTTACTTTAGAAAACCAGTAATAATGTACGATTAGGAGTGATCAATAATCCCAGTGAGAACCCTTCTAATGAGAAGAGCCTAATTGCTCGAGCCATATGGGCAGCCATGCAAACCCAAACCGCCAACAACGCCAAAAACTTCATCACCAAAATGGCTAAAGAAGAGACGGCACAGGCTCTTTACGGAGGGAGTGACATTGCAGAGTTTGCTGTCGGGGTAAAATAAGCTCTCATGTAATTAATTTACAGTTGTGATGGATTATTTGCTCAGGGTTATTTCAGTGTTGCTGCTGCGAATGTCACTTTTAAACTGCAGAATTTAATATAGAACCAATTTAAACAGATCCTTCTGCATTTTTCTGCACTACAGGGCATGGATGTTCCTCTGTTTAAAAGTGCATATGAGTCCCCTAATGTGAACTTCCTGTTGGCTCACTCTGCCTACTGCCGGGATGTGCTCAAACTGCAGAAGGGCCAGAGAGCTGTGATCAGTAATGGAAGAGTAAGTTAGACATTTGTATAGCAAGACTTCTGATGCTGTGAAAGCTCTTCTTATTCAATGTTTTTTTCTCCGCAGATCATTGGTCCATTGGAAGAAGGGGAGGTCTTTAACCAGGATGATTTCCTGCTTCTGGAAAGCATTATCCTGAAGACATCAGGGGAGCGTATTAAGGGCAAAATTCAACAGTTAGGCATGGTAGAGGACAGGTATGCTAGACCAATCCTGTGCAACAGGTTACAGACAATTTCGTTGGTTGATGCAAATGTTCAAATATATAACATAAGCTCTTTGCTTGCATAACCAATAGCAGAGCTCTAAACCACTTTGAGTACAGAACGTCCTTCTGTCAGAGCTGTAGAAAGATTACGATGCATTACACATTACCATCATATGTACTCTCAGTAGTAATTACTTCCTCTTAATGAAGTGTGTCGGACTGCCTTGAAGACAGAGACGTAATAAACGTGCCGTTTTATGTGTATTTACTGGAAGAGCAGACTGAGACAGTGACACCATGTTCATTATCTTCTCAGTAAACTTTTAGAGGGCTGATTATTGAAGTGTAGACTGTAATAGAGGAGGCAGTCGTTGTCTTTATCAATGCTTGAATCTGGCACTAGGCCTCTGTGAGAGAGTTTGAGCAAACTTTGCCTTTTGCTAGGCTTCGGTTAGCACATCTGTATTTGGTTAGCTATGGTGCTTATGTGGGCGACACAGGTTCAAATCGGTTTCTTTATCCTCTTTCTATTAAATATGTCAATAAAAGTGACAAAATATATAAATAATATAAATAAAGAATAAATGTATAATAAATATATTATAAATCAATTATAAATATATTTTTTATGAATATAAAAATAAATTAAATAAATATATTAAATAATAAATATATTATAAGAATAAATGAAATAAATAAATACATAAAAATAAAAGATAAAATCAAGAAACAGACAACAAAGACTTGAATTCTTTGTTTCACCCCACTGTAAATGTTTATTTTATTTTATTTATTTTTTTGCCAGTTTCCAATGTCTGATTTCCAGTGGCAGTTTCATTTTGTTACTATCATTGATTGTGAATCTAATCTAAATAATGTACACAATGTGGCACTGAATCTCAACAAAATATTTATTTGTATATAAATATTTAGATAAATTAATGTAACAGGCTGTATGTAATTTTAAAAGATACATTTAGAGTCATATTTCAGTACATAAAAACAACCCAAATATATTATTTTATGTATTTATGTATTTATTTTTATTTTATTTCATTTTATTTTATTGTCATTTGGTGTATGTTAGTTTTGGACATGCATATGTAGATTAACCATGTTTTGCAGGATATTTTGAACTCTAAACCTAACATGCTATTTATATTTTGGGTTGTACTAATGTGGAAGTCTGCAACTTTTAAATGTGTGTGACAGAATGAAAAATCAAGTTTAGAACTGACCATAATTTTACCACAATGTTAATATCTTTCGAATGCCATAATATTAATTGAATCAGAGAAATTATTTGTACCACTACTCAGTAGGGTAAAAAGGTTGTTCAAATGTCTCTGTGCCAATAAAATGATTGTTAATCATCTATCTAGCTATGAAAATGTCTACACAGATGAACACAAATTAACAAGATTCTTAGCAAGTTTCTTTTCAAACTGAATAATGTTCTGACATTTCTGAATGCGATGTGAAAGTGAACTTGTTTAGCTAGAAGCATTTACATTCATGTACTTGTGTAGAGTAGATTTTGGGCTTTAGCCTCAGTTTGTTTGATTTGTATGTGTTGTGATTTAGAGCTAGTGATCTGGTGATGAAGGTGGACTCCCTGCTGTCCTCCCAACCCAAAGGTGAGGCAAGGATCGAGCACACTTTTGCAGAAGACAGATACAGGTAGATACACTTCTTCTCATACCAGGACATCTCTAAATCCTCAGAATTCATTTTTCAACTTCCTGTCCATTTCTCTTCACAGCGCTGTAAAGATCAGACCAAAGGAAGAGGACGTGTACTTCGATGTTGTAGCTGTTGTGGATCCAGTGACCAGAGATGCTCAGAAACTGGCACCCTTCCTCCTGGTGAGAACTTCAGCACACCTTCACGTAACTTATACAAGTAGGACATGTGTAAACCGGATGGGTTAGTTACAGAATCTATCAGCAGTTGCTGGACTAGATCATGCTAACCAGCCAAACCTTGACCCCTTGGTAATGTTAGAGCGATTATTATTTATTAAGAATGTTTACCAAAGGATGTTGATCCAGAATCATGTCCTGCTTGTCCTACATGTTGTGTATATACCTGCATTAGTCATCATAGGACATCTGGTCCCTCTCTGTGACATTTCACAGGTACAGTCAGTCAGCAGTCAGTCTGCATTTGTTGGCTCTGTCTCTGAGACCAGCTGTCGGTGAGAGCAGGTTCATTTAGTTGTCTGTACCTTGACTCATGTCACTTCCTGTTTCTCTGTGTGCCCACTCAGGTGTTGAAGCAGCTGGTCAACGTCAACCTGCGAGTGTTCATGAACTGCCAGTCCAAGCTCTCTGACCTCCCACTGAAAAGGTTAGAGGAGAGACACTGTCAGCACATGCTCCATTATAGAGTCACCTTCACATTTCACTGCTTACTTGAACTTTTTACAGGCTACAATAGCATGGGGCATGCCAAGATATAATTTACTCTGAAGTGCTACATTATTGTTTTAGGCTAGCTGATATTTTTAAATATCTTGTGATATTTTTGTGCAATATTTTTTTTTCTCCTCAGTTTTTATCGATATGTCTTGGAGCCGGAGATTTCGTTTATGGCGGATAGCAGCTTTGCTCCTGGTCCGATGGCTAAGTTCTTGGATATGCCACAGTCGCTGTTGTTTACCCTCAACATAAACACCCCTGAGAGCTGGATGGTTGAGTCTGTCCACACACGCTACGATCTGGATAACATCTACCTTGAAGAGGTAGGAATTCTCATCACTCTCACTGACTCATAAAATCTAGGTCAAATAAGGTAAAGAGTTGGTTGTTTTTCTTCTTAGGTTTTCAGAATTATTCATTAACCATATCAAGCCTGACATATAAAATAATAATAGTCAGAAATATATATATATATTTATACATTATACTTTATTCAAACTGTTTATAGAACTTTTAAACAAAAACAAAAAAAATATTATTATTATTAATTTTTACATATGCAGTTTTTATATATATTTATTTGATACATACGATTTTTGTGGTAATTTATTGATAATAAATATATGTTTTTCATATTTTAACTTGAAAGCATTTCTATTGTTTTAATTATTTTTCCATAATGGAACCTAATAATCTGATTTGTGGTAATCAAAAACCATTTCAGTGGCAACAAGGAATGAAACCAGGTTATGAAAAAAATATATGATTTATAATATCTACACTTCAAAATTTTGGGGTCAGTGGGTCAGTTTTTTTTTTTTTTTTTTTTAGAAATGCATATTTTATACAGCAAGGATAAATGTGCATAACGGTTCAAAAATGGCAGTAAAGACACTTAGAACTTTACAGTTTTTTTTTTTTTTTCAAAGAAATGCTGTTCTTTTGAACTTTCTATTCATCAAAAAATCCTGGAGAAAAAAAAATCACAATTTCCACAAAAATATAAGTGGTTTTCAACATTGATAATAATAAGAAATGTTTCTTGAGCACCAAATCAGCATATTAGAATGGCTTCTTAAGGATCATGTGACACTGAAGACTGGAGTAATGATGCTGCTTTGCCATCACAGTGAAACATTACATTTTAAAATATATTAAAATAGAAAACGTGTATTTTAAATTATAATAATATTTTACAGTATTACTGCGTTTACTGTATTTTTACTGTGTGACTTCTTTCAAAAACATAAAAAAAAATTACCAACCCCAAACTTTTAAATGGTAGTGTGTGTGTACATATAGGTATACCAGGCTATCAATATTTTACATGATTTCTTTAAAGCACAGTTATTGAATTACAGTCATTTTATTGTTGTTGTTATTATTATTATTTTATTTTTTTACTAAATGCATTTTATTTGTGTTATATTACACGTTTTATTAAGCATATTCATTATTGTGATCATTAGTATTCAAGTCATATCCTCTTATTTGCAGATTGACAGTGTCGTGGCCGCTGAGTACGAGTTGGAATATTTATTACTGGAAGGTCATTGTTTTGACGTAACAACAGGTCAGCCACCCCGTGGGCTGCAGTTCACTCTGGGCACTGCCTCCGACCCGGTCATAGATATATATATATATATATATATACATTATACTTTTTTATTCAAACTGTTTATAGAACCTTTAAACAAAACAAAAAAAAACATTATTATTATAAATTTTTACATATGCAGTTTTTATATATATTTATTTGATACATAAGATTTTTGTGGTAATTTATTGATAATAAATATATGTTTTTCATATTTTAACTTGAAAGCATTTCTATTGTTTTAATTATTTTTCCATAATGGAACCTAATAATCTGATTTGTGGTAATCAAAAACCATTTCAGTGGCAACAAGGAATGAAACCAGGTTATGAAAAAAATATATGATTTATAATATCTACACTTCAAAATTTTGGGGTCAGTGGGTCAGTTTTTTTTTTTTTTTTTTTTAGAAATGCATATTTTATACAGCAAGGATAAATGTGCATAACGGTTCAAAAATGGCAGTAAAGACACTTAGAACTTTACAGTTTTTTTTTTTTTTTCAAAGAAATGCTGTTCTTTTGAACTTTCTATTCATCAAAAAGTCCTGGAGAAAAAAAAATCACAATTTCCACAAAAATATAAGTGGTTCTCAACATTGATAATAATAAGAAATGTTTCTTGAGCACCAAATCAGCATATTAGAATGGCTTCTTAAGGATCATGTGACACTGAAGACTGGAGTAATGATGCTGCTTTGCCATCACAGTGAAACATTACATTTTAAAATATATTAAAATAGAAAACGTGTATTTTAAATTATAATAATATTTTACAGTATTACTGCGTTTACTGTATTTTTACTGTGTGACTTCTTTCAAATACATTAAAAAAAATTACCAACCCCAAACTTTTAAATGGTAGTGTGTGTGTACATATAGGTATACCAGGCTATCAATATTTTACATGATTTCTTTAAAGCACAGTTATTGAATTACAGTCATTTTATTGTTGTTGTTATTATTATTATTTTATTTTTTTACTAAATGCATTTTATTTGTGTTATATTACACGTTTTATTAAGCATATTCATTATTGTGATCATTAGTATTCAAGTCATATCCTCTTATTTGCAGATTGACAGTGTCGTGGCCGCTGAGTACGAGTTGGAATATTTATTACTGGAAGGTCATTGTTTTGACGTAACAACAGGTCAGCCACCCCGTGGGCTGCAGTTCACTCTGGGCACTGCCTCCGACCCGGTCATAGTCGACACCATCGTCATGGCCAACCTGGTGAGTGGACATCACTGATTCATCTGGGAAATAATTGCTGGTTTTCTTAGAGGTCACTGTTGCTTATTGAGATCGGTCTTTAATAGGGTTATTTCCAGCTGAAAGCAAACCCAGGAGCTTGGGTTCTCAGACTGCGGAAAGGCAGGTCGGATGATATCTACAAAATCTACAGGTACCCTTATTATGGCGTGTCAGACGTCTGTCTCTCTTAATGTCCTTCTGTCTCTTCACTTGATTGGTCGGTTCACTTTTAATTCCCCTGTCGCAGTCACGATGGCACAGACTCTCCAGCCGAAGCTGATGATTTAATCATCGTCCTCAACACCTTCAAGAGCAAGATCATTAAAGTGAAAGTAAGTAATGGGTGTCTGATCAGGTGTCGGGGTGAGGGCACATGCAAGGTCTTTGTCTCTGTAGTTTGAGGGTATTAGCAGAGATAAATGTGCTCAAGTGGCTGTAGACAAGAGCAAGCGAGATATTCCTTCCATTTCTGCTCAACTGGAGAGATGGAGAGCGAGAGAGTGTCTTTACTTTTCCGGTATATACTCTTAATATCTGACAAGCTGTCACATGTCAGCCGTTGTGTGGGCGTGTGTCCAATGTGAGGTCTGCTGCTTCCTGTGGGGCTGAGGGTGGATTAAGAATGTCGACTGGGATGAGTGTGTGTTTATATATATATGAATTTTTGACACGTTGTGGCTTTATGTATACAGCATGGGCTAGAGGGAATGTGCTTGTTTATGCAGCAGTGCTTGTCTCCTCAAAAGATGGCAGTCGTGTTCACTTCACGTCACAATTAATTTCACCTGCCAGTGGCTAGTACATTGAGAAATAAATGTAATGTCCCTAATATTTCTTACCTGTTGTGAAACTGTATTTTGCATTTGATTCTAATTTGTTTGTCTCTATAACAAATGATTTTATTAGTGAGTAATTTGGAATGTCGCTACATGGAGTTTTGGAGTTGCAACCAGTGACGGCGCTACACCGGGGCTAGGGGGGGCTATAGCCCCGTCAGAATTTTGAATAGCCCCAGTTTAGCCCCCAGTTATGCAGTCCAGTTCTGAAGTCTTTCCTTTGTATGTAAAAAGTTTTTGTCGTTGTCTTATGGTCACTTGTATTAAGATTATATCTATTTTGATGAATTTGCCTATTCGTTGGCAAAATATAAATTAAAACTACACTTCTGTTGAATATGGTGTGTACCATAGCTGCTTTTATTTTAAAAAAAATGACAATTTCTTTATGAAGTAACTCTGATGTCATCAATATCATTTATTTTCTTAGCACCCCCACATATTGGTCTAGCCCCCCCTTAGCACCGATAGAGAAAAAATTCTGGCGCCGTGCCTGGTTGCAACAATACAGAAAACACTTTTAGCTTCCTAGTTAAACATCTGAGATAGAAGTTATTAAAACATGTACACTTCCATTCAAAAATTTGGGGTTGGTAAGATTTGTTGTAACACTTTATTTTACAGTGTCCTTGTTACACATATTACATGTACTTACTATAGTAATAACAGTAAATGATACACAGGTAACCAAACCTAAATCAATCCTAACCCTAAGGTTAATCCGAACCGTAATTCAATAGTAAGTACATGTTGTTAGTTAATATTTCTCAGTACTTAAGGGTACAGTTACACTGTAACAAAGGCACCGTAAAATAATGTAACTGATTTTTCTTATGCTCACCAAGACTGCATTTATTTAATCACATAACAATATAAACAGTAATATTGTGAAATATTATTACAATTTAAGACAACTATCTTCTATTTTTATATATTAAAAAAAAAAAAATCTAATTTATTAATGCAATGGCACAGCTGATCAGTAGCCATTACTAGTATTCAGTGTTTCATGATCCTTCAGAAATCATTCTAATATGCTGATTTGGTGCTTAAAAAACATTTCTTATTATTATTAATGGTGAAACTAGTTGTGCCACTTAAGATTTTTGTGGAAACCATGATACATTTTTTTCATGATTCTTTGATGAATGGAAAGTTCAAAAGAAAAGCCTTTATTTGAAATATAAATGCTTTTGATTTATTTAATGCATACTTGCTGAATAAAAGTATCAATTTCTTTAAAAAAGAAAAAAATTAAGTCTTTCTGACTCAAGACTTTTGAACAGTAGTGTAGATGGGACACCAACCTTTTAAGTAGGTCATTTGCATATCTTTGATTAATTTGTGTTAGCAAGGAAGCCAATTCTACATTACATGCTTATGTTATTGCATTGCATTCAAACCATGCTTTATTTTGCAATTCCAAACTAGCTAATAACTCCAGTTTATTTACTAATTAATTTTCTACACTGCCTGTCACCCATGTCTCACAGAACCAGATCTTGTCAAGTCCTTGATCAGAATAACCTTATATGTTTAACTGTCTTAAACCGCATGTGGCTCCCAGAATGTTGCAATCACATGTGCTCGACATTAGTGCTGAGGGATTTCATGCATAGATTCTGTTGCCCTATCTCATGTTTGCAGGTGCAGAAAAAGCCTGATATGATGAATGAGGAGCTTCTTAGTGATGGTACCCATGAGAACGACTCTGGATTCTGGACATCTCTAACCAGGTACAAAGTGTTGCCTGTTGAGTTCTACTGTAGCACTCACTTACAGTATTTGTCTATTAATGGTTCTTTCTTTATCTCTTTCAGAGGATTTACTGGTGGTTCAAAGCCAGAAGAACCCAAACAGGAGAAAGATGATGTCATTAACATTTTTTCTGTGGCATCTGGCCACCTGTACGAGAGGTTCCTCAGGTAAACAGCTGCTTTGCGTTGGATTTTACAGAGCCAGCATTGCAAGTGAAAATTACTCTAAATGTGAAGAAAATATTTGGTCACACCTATGCAAGTAACTTGAATACACTTGATGTTGCTTATATAATGACATCAGAATAAAATCTCCCTGCTTTCATCCAGTACAATATCCAGTAAAACAATTTTGATCATTTACATAAACATATAACGGCTTAACAGATCATTCATGAAAATATATTCAAATAGTTATTAATGTCATAGTTATTAAAGCTTGATTATTATGTTTTAATATTCCTAAACTACTGGCCTGGACTGTCGTTGTTTCCAGACAAAAAATGTTAGCACAGAGCCCTGTTCATGTTCTTAAATGAATCGTGAGATCTGTGCTATGACAAATATATGACTTTAATATTATTCTTGTGCAGCAGAAATTGCTACATGTAATACAGACAAGTCCTCTTGTGTATATCCTTATGTGATATTAAAAAATGACACGCATACGTCTTCTAATTGCACAATCAGCTTGTAACACTCCAAAGAGAAAGGAAAACTTGAAATCGCATCATATGACCCCTTTAAGAAAATGCAATAACTTTTATGTGACCGCCTGGCTTGGGTCACATCTTGACTTTTTGTGACATTTTCCTCTCTTTAAAGCTCTGTTTAGGCCTGTTTTCAAATGCTGATCTTTGTGACTTGCTATGTCTCATTAGCAGCAATGTTATTGGTTGTGTAATGCAGCTCAGTTTAGAAGGTCACTCGCATAATTCTTCTGCGGCCTGTCACTGCAGGCACTCTGTGTTGAGCTTTGGCCTCTCTCTGTCTCTGCAGGATAATGATGCTGTCTGTGATCAAACACACCAAGACACCCGTCAAGTTCTGGTTCCTCAAAAACTACCTGTCTCCAACTTTTAAGGTACTGGATTCGAGATTTAACATGATGGCACAAGATTTAACATGATGGCACATTATGTCATATATATTTTATTATGTAATATATATTATTTATATTTAATATATATTTATATTCAAAAATTCAGCTTTGCTATTAAATAATTAAATTACATTTTAAAATATATTACATAACTTTTTGAAGACTATTTCACAATATTACTGTTTATACTGTATTTGACAAATAAATGCAGGCTAATTACAAAATATATTACTTTCTAAATAAATTCTTTTTTTCTTAGAATTTAAAAAATATATATTTTAAATAAAATAAATATATTTTATATTTGTATTATTTTAAATACTGAATTTTCAGTAGCCATTACTCCAGTCGCCAGTGTCACATGATCCTTCAGAAATCATTCTAATATGCTAATATGATTTGCTGCTCAAGAAACATTTCTTAATTGTATTAATGTTGCAAACAGTTGTGCTGCTTTATATTTTTGTGGAAACTTTGATGCATGTTTTTCATGATTCTTTGATGAATGAAAAGTCTGAAAGAACAACATTTATTTGAAATAGAAATATTTTGTAACATTATACTGTCACTTTACTGCATCCTTGCTAAATAAATTTACATTTCTTAAAATGACGGTAGTTTGTGTGTATATATATATATTATGTCTTTTTGTCTTTTTGTAGGAGTTTATTCCGTATATGGCAGAGAAGTATGGTTTCCAGTATGAGTTGGTACAGTATAAATGGCCACGCTGGCTTCACCAGCAGACAGAAAAGCAAAGGATCATCTGGGGATATAAGATCCTGTTCCTCGATGTGCTCTTCCCCCTGGCTGTGGACAAGATCCTCTTTGTAGATGCGGATCAGGTACAAAAACATAGCAGTGCAGTTGTGTGGCATGAAATCCTGTCTCTAGTGAGCATTAAGCACAAGTCTGCTCTTACGAGATTTATTTTCGAAAGTCTATGTACAGACAGATCACCCATTTGTAGTCACTGGAATTGCATAGCAGTTGTTGTAATCTGGGGTAATTGTTATGCAAACTGGAGAGAGCATCATGCACATTACCCATCTGATGATACACTGCTGCCACCTCTGGGTAAAGAAAAATACAGCTGGAGTTTAAATCTAAACAATAACTACAATAAATAAAAAATGCAGGGTTTCTTCTGAGCATATCATGTCCTGATTATTTTGTCTGTGAATACAAAGACACACAGTCTGGGATTGATAAATGTTGTTGTGCTTTTACCTACAGA
This sequence comes from Sinocyclocheilus rhinocerous, assembly GCF_001515625.1. NCBI lineage: Eukaryota > Metazoa > Chordata > Actinopteri > Cypriniformes > Cyprinidae > Sinocyclocheilus > Sinocyclocheilus rhinocerous. The sequence continues at coordinate 496,775 of NW_015637534.1, read as the reverse complement.
TAGTTCGCACAGACCTGAAGGAGCTGCGGGACTTTGATCTGGAGGGAGCGCCGTACGGTTACACGCCTTTCTGTGAGAGCCGAAGAGAGATGGATGGATACCGTTTCTGGAAGTCTGGCTACTGGGCCAGTCATTTGGCAGGACGTAAATACCACATCAGGTAAGAATGGTTTGCTGAAATTGTTGTCTGGCGTTTTTATCTACCTCATTTTAAATGATGATGATACATACCAAACAACCCAGTTTTTTTTTTTAGTTTAAAATGCCGCAGTCATAAGATAGCCTTTTCCAGCGCATCAAATGATTTGTCTACTGTAGAGCTATTTTACAGCTGAAATTGAATTTGTTTCATAACTGAATTTTTTTTATTTTTTTTTCTGTTTATTACTGTGAAGCTGCTTTGAAACAATCTGTATAAAGCTCTATATAGATAATGTGATTTGATTTTGTGTGCTCATCAGTGCTCTATATGTGGTCGATCTGAAGAAGTTCAGGAAGATCGCAGCTGGAGACAGACTGAGAGGGCAGTACCAGGGTCTGAGTCAGGACCCCAACAGCCTGTCCAACCTGGACCAGGTGGGATGTTCTTTCCTTCACACAAAAAGCTTCACATAGAAAAGGCTTCATCAGTGTGTAGTGCAACACTGGGCTTGTCATTTGGGTTCTTCATTGATGTTTTTTTTCCCCTCTCAGGATCTGCCCAACAACATGATCCACCAGGTGCCTATAAAGTCACTTCCTCAGGAGTGGCTTTGGTGTGAGACCTGGTGTGATGATGCATCTAAACAGAAAGCCAAGACTATAGATCTGGTAAGTCCATTGCTCTCATACAACAGTTTCTGTCATAAAATTTTTCAGGATTGTTTTGATTTTCGTGTTTGTTTTTTTGTCAGTAAATGACGCTTTGTATTTGTCTGTCTTAGTGCAATAACCCACAGACAAAAGAGCCCAAGCTGCAGGCTGCTGTGCGTATAGTAGCCGAGTGGAGCGACTATGACCAGGAGATAAAGGGAATCTACAACAACTTCCTGGAGGAGAAAGAGAGAGGCACCACAGACAGCTATCAGCAAACAGACAGAAAACACCCAGGTGAGACCAAACTGTCCTTTTCCTCTTTGTGTCTTGTGGTAGATCGTGAATGTCACTGTGATGTTTTAACCTGTTGAATGACACTTTCCACAATTATGGTACAAAGTAGGACTTTTAATTTATGTTGTTCATTCACTTCACGAGGGGAAAATAATTCTACAGCACAATGTCTACATATAACTTAAAACCCTGACATGTATGATTTTTGTTGCGTTTTTACAATACAACCTAAAATGAGTAACAAAATTAAATAAATTGTATAAAATGTAATCATTAAAAACAAACAAATTGGTTTTTAGTTATTTTAGGTTTTTATTTTATTTATTTTTTTACTTCCTTGGTATAACAAATACAAATGTTGTTTTGTTTTGATAGAAGGAACTTCGTGCAATTAACTTTTATAATTTTTCCTTACAATGAACTGAAAGTCAATAATGAATTGAACTTCAACAAATATAAAAAATACTAAGTTTTTGTACACTACTGTTTAAAGGTTTTGTGTCTTTAGGAAATTTTTTTTTTTTGAAGAAGTCTCTTATGTACACCAAAGTTGCATTATTTTGTACAAAAAAGTAAAAAGAGTAATATTATGAAATTACAATTTTAAATACCTGATTTCTATTTTAATACATTTTAATGTGTCATTTGTTCCTGTGATGCAAAGCTGAATTTTCAGCTGCCAATACTCTAGTAATCAGTGTCACATGACCATTCAGAAATAATTTTAATATACCAATTTGGTGCTCAAGAAGCATTTCTTCTTATTATCAATGTTGAAAATAGAGGTGCAGCTTAATATTTTTGCGGAAACCATGATGCATTTTTTTCCCCAGAACTATTTAATAAATAGAAAGTTCCAAAGAGCATCATTTATTTGAAATAGATGTAATTAGTAACAATATAATTGTCTTTACTGTCACTTTGTTCAATTTAATGCATCCTTGCTGAATGAAAGTATTAATTTCTTTCAAAAATTAATTAATTAATTATCTGACCCCAGACTTTGGAACAATAGAGTGTGATTTCAAATCGGAGGATACAGTTGACAAGGTTGAAATCTCTGAGCTGGAACATGCCTGTATGATTAATTAATAATATCTAACTTCTCTACTTTAAAATAAAATCTCTTTAGAAATGTAATAGACACCAAAGTTTAGCCTAATCGTGCAAAGTGCTGAATAGCTTTTTATAATTATTTGCTTCATTTGAGTCTCTTTCTGCTCTTTCTCACTCTGTCCTGTCTCTCTGTCAGGTGGTGACACTCACTCAGAGCTTTGAGCTGATGCTCTGCGACCGAAGAACAGGGGACTCTGTTCAAAGAGTCATCTTTTCTTCAACATTTTTAAACCAAGCCTATCCTCCAGGAATGGGTTGACATTCATGCTGAACTTGACTTGAACAGAATTAGTGCAAAATTCCCTCTTTTGTATCTGAATGCTTGTGGACGTGTTGGGGTTCTGGCTAAACGACACGAGCAGAGGACGTCTCCTCTATCCAGGCACATCTGATATTTCCCCTTCACCCCCTACAACACTGTGGGCCTTGCATATGCTATAAACAATACCAGTTCCTCTAGAGCAAAAAAAAAAAAAAACTAGTGCAGTCTCGACTGGTCGAGGTAGTATCATAGGGAATAACTTAATTGAACTGCATTTAACTTAATTGAACTGCATTGAATTAAACTGCATGTGCGCAATTTTAATATTAAAGCAGATTTGATAAATGTCCCTCTTAGCTGTAACTCGCTCTCATGAAAACGAGTATTAAATCATGAAACATGAGATGCAGACTGTTCATTTAAAAGCCACCCATGGTGTTGAAATGCCACGGCAACAAAGTGATGTCATAATAGTTAGACTTTAAAGCCCAGATCATTTCCTGTGACACATCACCGTTCAGTTAGAGGCTCCATTTAAAAATTCAGATTCATCTTTTGGTAAACAAGCCAGCACTAGTCTGTTTTTGTGATTCTGAAAGTGGTGTTTCCATACAGCAAGGCGGTTTAATACAAAAATGTTAAAATTGCATCGCTCTTCAAAGTGACACATCAAAAGACCTTTTAACTCAGGAACAAGCTATTCGGTCGATTTAGTCACAGCTAAAGACTTTTTTTTTTTTCCGTTCCGCAAACGAAAATTTTAATTTACTGAAAAATCTCTGTGAGCATTGAAAAGCTCCAGTAGTGTTGTCACAGTCTAATGTTGGTTCATGGTTATTCCGCATTAAAATGATTTATAATGGCAGTCAGTTAATGAAACTCAGTCAATGGACCTTTTAGCCCTACAGGATTAGAATGATGTCTTTAGAAGATTACGAGGGGGAAAAAACAACTTCCTTCAGAAAAGCTGCTAGCAGGAAATTACAGGTTGTTGTTTAAATTTAGTTTTTGTTTATTTATATTTTTTAGCATCACTGGATTTCAGTAAGTCATTGATGTGGTTGCTTTTTCCAGAAATTTTTTTTTTTTGGCCATATGTCCATTTCTGTGGTAATGCTCTTGTAGGTTTGAAAGTACCCTCTGTTGACCACTAATTTCATATATTTGATCATAAACCGTGGGCTGGGAGACTTTGTCTGCATTTAAGTAATATTGATATGTGCAGACTTTTTCATATCTGGTTATTACCTGGAATATTACATGGAAATCGCCAATAGGTCCCAGAGTCTGTATAATGTCAGGTTTTAAAGTGAAAAGAAAAGCGGGGCTTGCACAGTGCCTTGCGCTTCATTCTGTTTGAGAGGTACATTACAGTGTCTTGTGGTTTATTTACTGAGTACACTTAATATGGGGAAAAAATGACTGATTTAGTCAATACTATGATCCTTTGGAATTGCTGTAAGATTAATTGTGGGATGACAATATTTTGTAATAAAAGAATGTAACAAATGCAAGTCTTCATTTTTTTACAATCTGCAGCTAATAATTCTATTATTATTATTAGTAGTAGTAGTTTAAAAAATTGTTTTCTTTCCACTACTTTTAGAAATGGAAAAAATCCACTCGTTGCAATGCATTATTCTACCAACTGATGGCAGCACAATCCAGTAGTAAAACTGACCATAATGTAGTGAGAGATTGATGATTACCTTTCTTTGAGATGCTCTGTCCCCTAGTTTATCATGAAACTAGAATAAAAAGTAAAACCAAACACTTCTTAAGCCATAACATGGACATGATGTGAATAAAAGGAAGATATGAGAAATGTTTTAGTTTTTCCGGCACTAACTGTGCCTTCTCAAGACATCATTGCAGATTTAGTGTTGTATATTGTCATGCGTCATTGTAAATTGTGCAGAATTGTATTAAGCACATATGAAGTTCATACCAAATTGGTCATATTTGAAACTTTAGTTTGCTATTGCAGCTTTCTCATATTTGTGATGCAATTTCTTGTTATTTGGACATTGTCTCTCACATCTGCATTAAGACGGCATGATCGTAATCTATCCTTCGCCAATAATGTATTTTTACCGTTAGTTTCTTCCAAGTTCTTTTCAGTTTTGACATTAACTAGATTATAATATTAGGCTTCCAAATGATCTTGAATAATGCAGTTAGCACACAAATTAGAGCTTATTTTGCTTTAGTGATGAAGTCCATTAAACACCTCAAACTCTCGTTATTACACAAACAAATGTGTACTTGACTCTGATCGATGGTTTAATGAATTGTGAAGGGTGCAGATGGTTAAATTTTTAGATTTGACACAAACAACAAAGCACCATGGACAATGGTATTACTAATATTTGAACTCTGTACCATGGTAATTCACCATTGTGTTGAAATTCATTTTTGAAGAATCATGTACTGTAAATACTAGTGTACATTCAAATGTTATCATCAGCAGCACAGTATTTCACTACTGTTCAAAAGTTTGGGGTCAGTAACTTTTTTTTTCTTTAAAAAAAAAAATTTTATTCAGCAAGGGCACATCTATTCATCAAAGAATCTACAAAAAAATGTATGTTTCACAATAATATCAGTGTATTAGAATGATTTCTTAATGATCATGTGATACTGAATACTGCAATAATGGCTGCTGAAAAATCATTTTAGCATGTACTAAAATAGAGATTTGTAATTTTAATAATATTTCACAATACTACTCTTTATGCTGTATTTTGATCAAATAAATATAGCCTTAGTGAGCATAAGAGACTCTTTCAAAAACATTTAAAAAAATCTTTCCGACCCCAAACATTTGAACGTTAGTGTACATCTCTCTCCCACTGTATTTTTGTAAGGTAAAACAGTGGTTTCTTTATTATAATCGTGGTTTTCCGTTTAGAAAGTTTGTGAGAAGTTTACAGTAGTTTCAGCGGTGAAATCTCCTGACCAGGAGCATAAAGAGTTAATGCTTCTATTTACAGAAAAAGAAAAAAAGAAAAAGTTTGTCAATATCAATTGAGAGCAGAGCAGTGGGGCCAGAAAGAGGATCATTTACATGTAGATGATAGTTTTAGCCTGGACCCATTCTTTCTTCCTTTCTCTCTGTCAGTTCATAGTTACCATGACAACGCGCATGCCATTTATTTCTGTACATTAGGCGCAGACTGCTCGTCTTCTGCTTTGGCCGCTTTTTTTTTTTCTCCAGACCTCTTTTTAGGAGGATGAATTTGCATGTATATGAGTTTGTGCTGTCTGTCTTTACCCCCACTCCCCGTCTCTCGCTCTCTCACTCTTTCTTCCCATGGTTTTATCTTTCCTGTCTTTCTTCCCGCCTTTTGTGACCTTTAATCCGTCGGTTTATTCTCCATCTCAGCTGTCTCTTCACTGCTGTCTCGTTCCTCTCTGCTCGCCGCACCGGTCATGGTGATCTCAGTCCGCTGAGGCCTCACGAGAGCGAGAAGTGATGTAGCGGAGTCATATTGGACGAGAGAGACCGAGACGGACAGAAAATGGGCAGCCCTCCTGTTGCTGGGGGAGACTCCACGGCTCCTGAGCTAGAGCAGAGGGCGGGAGAGGGTGTCCGTGTCTCCGCGTCTCTATCCAGATGGCACTGGTCAGCCGTCCCTTACTCAGAGTCAGCGGGCACATTAAAACGGATCACTGATAGTAATGACCAACACCTACATCTGTTAAGCCACGTCCCTTGTCTGGGTATATGGGCATCCCGATGCCTTCTGCCCTCGCAGTGCCGCTACGTTTTGATCTCGCTAACGTCTGTCGGTCTGGGCTGTGTGCCGCCTGTACCCATGTCATCCCCAGCCCAGCAGGAGAAGAGTTTTAGTAGCATGTTGCCAGCTGGGACTGGGCTATAGCTCGTTGAATACGCCGATGTTATTGAGAAATGTTCAACAGTCAATAGTCTGAGTTTAGCACAGCCGTTCACGGAGCGTCTGATGCGTGTGGCAATCACAAATGGCAAGATATATTTTTTAAAATTGCAAGAGGGAATCTGATTGGCTGGGTTTATGCAATTTCTGTGGGTCAGATTGTGCAGGTTTTATCTGTCGTAGTGTTAGGAAGTCAAAACTCCGGGCTGGTTCAGTGTTGTTACTGTTAACTAAAACTATTAAAAATCGTTTTTGTTAATTGAAACAAATCTGAAATAAAATATAAAAAATTGTAAACTTAAAAACTTAATTGAAAGTTAAAAATGCTATAAAATTATATAAAACTGAAATAAAATGAGTTTAGGGATACTAAACTAAAACTATATATATATATAGCGTCTGTGGAGACGTGCTGAAATGGCGTTTGGTGTCGTACTGTATCGCGTACCTTGTCAAAGTGTGTGTGTATATATATATAGTATTTATAGAGTTTTAGCTTTTAATTTTAATTACTTTTTCTTATTTGTAAGTCGCTTTGGATAAAAGCATCTGCTAAATGACAAAGTAAAAGTAAAGTAAAAAAAAATATATATATATAGTAATACATATAAATATATATAAAAAATGATAAAAAATGACAAAAGCACTTAACAAACTGACTAATACTTAAACTAAAATTAAAAAGAAAACTAAAAATATAAAAGATAATTCAAAATATTATTAAATACGAAAAACTGATACTTTATTCTTTTACATAATCACATGTTGCTATATACTCTGTGGGATTTAACATACTTAAAAGTTTCAATAAATGTCTTTATTACTTTTTAAGCTTGTTGTATTTTTCAGTAATTATATAACTGTTTTAATTAAGTGTATTAGTTGCTGTATTCATTGAAATATTATGCGTGTCAGTTCAAAACAGACTAGATTCTTGGCTGTCAGAAACTGGAAGTAGCTGCTTTGCTGCCCAGTCCTAAGGAAACTGGTTTCAAACCAGCTTCAGGCAACATAATGTAATGTGTAAACAACACTTATATGATTAAACAGAATCATAAGTTGAAAAAAAAAAAAAGGCAATTTTGAGTTTATTAACATTTGATCTGCTTCCTAACACCACTCACGGGATTATGGAATCTCATAAGCAGTGAAGGATCTGCTTTCTTGAGAGGCCTATACCATTATAGTACTAATTAATATTTTGATTTTGCTTTAATTTTTGTTTATTAAGTGCGTTTCTATTGTTTTTTGTTTTGCTTAAAATACTTCTATATAACTTTCATTTATTTTTATTTATTTTTAGTTTCAGCAATTTTAGAACTTCACCTTAAACCTATTACAGATAAGGCAACATTTGTCATTTTTAGGTTTAGGTTTTTCCATGTAATATTTATATTTCATTTCAGCTATATGAGTTGTCATGCTGCTATAAAGAGTGATTCTGAGCTGATGACTGCCCATTATGGTAAATCCTGAGGAGCAAAAAGGTGTCATCTATTGCACTGATTGCCTTTCATGCCATGACTGCTCTGTCCCAGCCCTCCTGTTTAGTCCCTCAACCATACAGGTGCCTTGACCTCTGTTTCTAGCCTTCATCTTAAAGCTGGTTGGGTCAGCAGGTGATGGTACACCCTTGCTTCTCTCCTCCATAACCTTTATATCATTCTCACTCCACAGTCTGGCTCTGTGTGTCCCATTGTCTTCACTTTTCTATAGACCTTTTCTGGTCAAATGTCTCGGTAGGCTGAAAGACTCTTGCAGAACTGCTCTTTTTGTTGACAGATATATCCAATCTATATATGTCTCAAAACTTATTGATGGCATTTCTATAAAATGGATGAGCATGAAAACAAACCTCATAAGATTTATTTAGCGTGTAGTCATGTCATGCTGCAGTAATATGGCGAGCCATTGGGTGGTGCTGTGACTTTATGAGCAAACAGTCCAGTAGCATATAAACATCAAGAACACTCTAGGTTTTTAATAGTTAATTGGTCTTGTTTTTCAAAGTGACTCTCAGATACAAAGATGATGGCAGAGGGTACAACGCTATTGTTTGTAGCGCACTTATCTTTTGAGTACATCCATTCAATTAGGAATACAACTACATTTTCAAACCATACACTGCTATACGTTGATATCCTAGACAGGGTGAAAGATGTCTTTGTTGTTTATTGTTGGTTTGGAATGGCTAATTCACACATGCACCAACAAACGCTAATGTGTTACACCATATAAGCTCTAAGCTGTTGGATTTTGATTTGTCTTTTTCACACTGCCTGAACAAACAGGGTTGCCACAATGATCTGACAAAACCTAATAAGTTGGTGTTCATTGTAGCAGTCTAAATTAGCCTTTGGCTACTATTAACCACAGCACAGACTCTGCTCTATGTTTAGATCATTAGCCTGAGGTCAGCGAAAGTGTGTTCACAACAAGAAAGTCTATAAATAGCCTATAAAGCTACCCGTTAGCTTTCCCAAATATACTAAAATATTAGCAATTGTGTGTTGCTTGCATCAGTTGCCTCAGAATGTCCATCAGTTATGAAAGATCCTTTTTATAACCACATAGTTTAGGCATTTACCAGCCGAGGCTAACGGTGTCATGTTAACCTGCCAAACCTGGTTTCCCTGGTCCACACATTTAGTTAGTGATGTGTGTGTCAGTCAGTGAATAAATGTGCTCACAGTTGATTAGACAGGCCGTATAGTCTGAGTTTTCACTTGATTAGCCAAGACTAATAGGCTTTGGTGCCAGAGTTCCCATTATGATCATCATGAAGCATTTGCCGTCGGAAGTTAGAACATAGCATGCTGACTGATGACTTCAGGATCTCGCTGATTAACCAGGTCTGTGAACCCTTCCAGAAATCTAGATCCTCCTCACTGATAAACCAGGCCTGTTGTTAAAGAGATGATTGCACACTATGTTTGCCATTTACCATGTTCACATTTCCCCTGCAATGTAAGTGTGTGTGTGTGTGTTTTTTTTTTTTTTTAATTCAGTGACTGCATGTGATGTTTCACTGAGGTAACAACATGAAGGTACCCAGGCTCAATTCTGCAGACTAAGGTAATGTCCCTCTATTTTGTCCCTGCTAAATCGGATTAACCGGACTATTAAGCATTTGGACATTTACAACTCATGTAATGTTTAAATGCCTTTGCATTAGATAACAAAATGTCAAACCAAATGGCATTTATTTTAAAGAAAGATGCACAGATACTGTTTTCAAGGAAAACATTTCACAAAAAAAGTTTGCTAGGTTCAAAAATAGCTAAGAAAAGTTGGTTTTGAGAAAAAGTCTTGCATCATTTGTTTGCAGCTTGATTAAATTATGTATTAATATAATGCAAATAAAATCAAACTTTTGAAGTGTGCCTTGAAGGGTTAGCTCACCCAAAATGAAAATTCTGTCATCAATTACTCTCTGTGCCCTGTCTATGTGCTTTGATCAATGTTCATATGTGAATAAAAACCTAAATTAAATCTGTTCATCTTATGAAGCTGTCCTGTTTCTTCAGACGACTTCTTCAGATTAAACCGCTCAGTTCATATGTATTTCTTTTATGATGTCTTAATGAACCTTTTGAAGCTTCAAAGTTTTGGTGAACAGGGACAGAAATCTCTCAGGTTTAATTAAAAATGTCTTCATTTGTGCTTCGAAGATGAACAAAAGTCTTAAGGGTTTAGAACAGAATGGTGAGAGTAAGAATTTTCATCTTTTGAACTATCCCTTCAAGAGTCCAAATTATGCTCAGTGCCACTATATCAATATTTTTAGGTCTGATCAGGTGTAATCAAACATGTTCAGCATATATGAAAGGAGAATCATATGACGTGAATGTCAATGTATGCAGTGGTAGCGCGATGAATGTAAGCAATACAAATTCTAAACAAAAACAATGGCTCAATTAAATATTGGTTTGATTCTGATGTCCACAGACAACAAGCACGTGTCACTTTCATCAAATGAATGTTTTTTTTGTTTTGTTTTGTTTTGTGTGTTCACAGTATTCCGAAAAATCAAAGGCATAGCGGGGTTCCTCAGTGTGATTCCTATTGTCAATCTGCTACGAAGGTACACAAAATCAGATTAAAATAAGAGCGTAAATCTGATTAACATTGATTGACATCCTCTAAGAAGTGACAACCATCAATTAACAGAAAGTAAGGAGGCGGTGGCGTGGGATGTGTTTTGCAACCTCATGCGCAGCAGGTGATTGGCAACACTGCATCTGACTGACCTTCAGCAGGTGTTGAAAGAATAAAGAGGTTTGGGCTAACACATCTACCACACACACAGCCCCCTCTATCCTCCGGTGTCCTGCCTGAAGCACAGTCAATACTAATAACTCTGCCCTGAGCTTGTGTTTGCACGCTTAAATTCTCTGCCCTTGATCCCCTGTGTGCTCCCTAGTGTGTGTACTAGCTTTCCTGCTCTCTCTCTAGAACGGAGGAACCAGGGGCCTAATGACTCCATCCAGCCTTGTCGGCACAACAGTGTTTTAAGTTCTCAAATGATTTATTTTATTTTATTTTTTTGAATTGTTGGACGACATCCCAACTCCGAGGAGAGCTGAATTGAAACATCTTTTATTTCCCCACCACAGTGCAGAGAGGGTTAAAAAAGAGGTTTAGATTAATTAATCACATCTGCAGTGAAAATCGTATTATCAGTGAACCTCTGCTTACTCATGGAAAGGTGCTTCTGGTCAATGCAATGTTTGGAAATAAAAAGGAACTGAATTAGGCTGAGGGAAGGATGTTAAAAGTGTTAAGTGTTAATGTGCTGGATGTTAAGTTTAGATCTCATTTCAACCCAGATGAAAATTTGATTGCTCAGAGGTTGATCTCTCATAGCTTAGGAGATTTAATAGAGTTCTCATTTATATTTAAGTATCAATTTCATACAGTTTTTCCTCCTAAAATTACTAAGGAGAGACAGAAACAGAAAGAAATTGCACAGTTTTTGATATATAGTTTGATATATATGCCACCTATCTCTCAAATGGACCATTGACACTCCTAATTGAGATTGTAGATAGAGTGTCAATGGTCCATTTGAGAGATAGGTGGCGGTAATGCACTTATAAGTTTGCGATCTGCCGTAAAAAATTCTATTTTTGGGTGAACTATCCCTTTAACATTAGTTAATGCTTCAGTTATCTTTGTATCTAACAATACATTTTCAGCATTTAGTAATCTTGGTTAAAGGAAAAGTTCATCCAAAATGAAAATTTGCTGAATATTTACTCACCCTCAGGCCATCCAAGATGTAGAGGAGTTTGTTTCTTCATCGGAACAGATTTAGAAAAATTTTGAATTAAATCATTTGCTCACCAATGGATCCTCTGCAGTGAATGGGTGCCATCAGAATGAGAGTTCAAACAGCTGATAAAAACATCACAATAATCCACAAGTAATCCATGTGACTCCAGCCCATCAATTACCACCTTGTGAAGTGAAAAGATGCATTTTTAAACAAATCCATCAATTAGACATTTTGAATTAACGACTGTTGCTTCCGGCTAAAACAAAATCCTCTATCCATTCTTTTAATGTATTTTCTACATGTACATTTTTAACATTTCAAGATGTATAAATGAACATACATTTATTATGAATGAACATTAACAATAAACTATTAATAAATTAACTTTAGATTAATAAATGCTGTAAAAAAACGTTATTTTTAGTTCACAATACCTAATGCCTTAATCAATGTAAATAAACTAAGTTACGGCCGCTACAAATCTCGCCAACTCAAGAAGTTTTTTTTTTTTTTACTTTAATTTTCTCACTTTTTTCCTTTCAGTGTTGCCATGGTGGTAAGGTGGTATGACTCTGTTCCATAGCACATCTCCAGCTATTATATTAATTTGACCAACTTCTCAGTTTTTTTCTTTATATTTTCTGTGTATTACAATACTGATAAGACTGATAACACTGTTTTAGGGTAGGGTTAGGTTTTGGGCATCTAAATATTAATTAATTAACGTGAATCTATAACTGATTATGTGTTTCACTTATAGGTGTTATTTCAATATTTTCTAATGAGTTGTGGTTGGTAGTAGGTGTAACTTGTAGTAGGACTCAAATCATTATGTGGATTACCTTAGATAGGTGTTTTTTTTTTTTTTTGTATCATGGCGTTGTTTAGGATATAGACAGACTCTTCTCAATAAGTCTTTTGAAGATTTTGATGAGAAATATTTGAGTAGGAGAAATCTGAGCACATTGTTCATCACATCTAATACTCTATAAGAGAGAAGATGTGAGATTGCGCTTCTTGAGAAGTAGGATTTTTTTAAACAAAACACTATTTATTCTTCATGGAGATGTACCATAACTGAGATATCATTTGTGTCCTCTTAACTCATCTCAGAATCATGTTTGTCTCCGTAAAATGCCGTAAAGAGCTTCCCTCTGCTGAAGAGATGCAGGTTAGCAGGTGTGTGGAGGGAAAAAGTGAAATCTGGCAAGACATGAAAAGGAAAATGGAATCAGACGCAACGGCAGGAAGTGTAAGGGGGCATGAAACATGCATTTCTTACCCACCCTTAGATGCTAAATGAAAGCACACAACTCATATAAAGATGGAAAATCAGTGCTAATGGCCTATTTCACAGGTTTTTCTCTGCCTGGGTTTGTATCTGTCTGTAAGAGTCACTCGAGACATGAGACTCTGTGTGCTGCAGTCATAAATATGTCCAAGTGCCATTTTAAAAATAGTCAGATTGACTTTGATTGGTATGTGGAGGCTTAGAGAGAACAGTTGTTGCCATGTACAACTATTGATATTGCCTGCCAGTCATTTATGTCGTACAAAGCATTACGTAAATATGTCTGGAACATCAGGCACTAAAACGGCTCAGTATCATTTGCCAGGTTGAATTCAGGTATAAATCTAACACTGTTCACCTCGGTCTTTCTCACAGAGAAAAGCCATGACAGAAGACTTCAGCCCATCCCTCAGATCAACCAGACATCAATGTACCAGCTATCAGAGGGGGGCCGCTACCTCCACGGACACACATCCTGCTTTAATGTCTGTCAAAGCTTTGAGAAAATCTTCTGAAACCAGTAGGAGGAGCACAGGAATCAGAAGGTGGAGGTGAAGCTGGAAGTTGTGGGAGGCTGTGAAGACGGGATCCTTCCATCTGGTCTGTGAAGCCGACAGTCTCTTCCTCCCTCTGAAATCTCTCACTTCATTCCATCACAGGTTGTACTGCTAATAACTTCACAAGCTTGATGGATTAAAAGGCATTTTTATAGGATTTAGTCCACAAAACTTCTTTAGTTCAATGCTGGTTCTCTTATGATTTTTGTAGCAACGATGACAATAATAATACCAGTGTTTTGCACAAAACATAAATCTAAAATACCCGTTAAGAGGACTAACACACTGTCCTTGCCAGCGCAAAGAATCATTTTGAAATGGAAATGAGCATATGGATATTTCGTCATGGCTCTTGTCAAGGTGGAGACGCCTTTCGCAAGGCCTTTTAGAGAATCATTGGCACTTTAAGGTTGCTTTTATGCATTCGAGAAGGATTTATGACTATATGCGTGCAAGCGCTGGCCAGTGCAACGTGATCAGGCTAATAGAGTTATTGACACCCCTCCGTATGGCCACACTCTTTCAAGCATCCATCAATCCATCCATCACTCCCCTTTAAAAAGGGATTTAGACAACCCAATGCATTTCATTAAGACTTGAAATTACTTTTGAAAACAGGGAGATAAATAAAGTCCGTCATGAAAGCAAATGCTAAGCAGACACTTTGAAGGCGAGAGGAAACGTTTAAATCATCATAATGCCGCACCAAAAAAAGCAGGAGCAGGAAATATCAATTAGGTAAAACCAAATGAAAATGTGATTACAGAAGTGTTCTCTAGCTGTAACACCTCACTCTTCATCATGCTAAGAGATGTTCACAAGCGCCAACCAATCAATGCTGTTACTGATACTCATACTGTAGACAGGAACAGTGAGAGCGGCTGCACAGAGATTCAGGCCCACACGGCCCTGTCTAGAAACCAGTTGTGTCTTAAACCCGGGACACACCAAGCCGACGGTCAGCCATTGGGCAATGTCGGGTGTTCTTTGATCGTCGGTCGGCTTTAATTTTTTTTGGTGTGTTCCACGCCATTGGCTATAGTCGGACGCCGTCAGCTGTTTTACGACCGATTCTGCATGTCGAATCGGTGGCGGAATGCGTCGGCGAGAAGAAGAACACCGATTGGCTATTCAGCTTAGCGAATGAGCAGACAATAAAAAAATGGACCTGACGAAAGCAAACCAATGACGGAGTAAAGAGGGAGCACACAAAAACTTGTTGTTATTCTGTCCATTTCTTTCTTTATCCAAAAAAACACCAAGGACTGACAATGCCAGTGCAATTTGCAACTTAGCAGACATGACTGAAAAAAGCTACACGAATCCATCAGTAATGAGCGCGGCTGGTGTAAACAATGGTAAAAGCGCTGCTTGCTTTGTATATCCACAGCTCTAGCTCTTCCGGTTTCCCTGTTTGAATGCCAAATACAGACTACTGCCACCTGTTGGTATGGGAGAGTTATGTTCTCTCTCGCAAGTGCAGATCGTACACACTAGTTAGCCGTAGGTTGTAGTCTGTCTGATGTGTTCTAGTGCAACTGTTTTTGTCGCGATGTGAGGCGACGCCACACTGGCTTTCCTCAGGCTAGTTCTTTGGCGTCGGTTTGGTGCGTCCCTGCCCTTAGAGTAACAAAATAAAAAGGTAATTGTGACTTTATTTATCCTAATTGTGAGTTTGTTTCTCAAATTGCAACTTCATAACTCACAGTGTAACTTTTTTATCAAATTGGACTTGTGATTCTGTTTCTCAAAATTGTCTTCTCACAATTCATTTACTTCATATCTCAAAATGTGACTTTATATCTTACATATGACTTTATTTCTTGTAATTGAAAATGTTTCTTTCAATTGAGACTATATATGTTACAACCTTATATCTCACAACTGCCACTTTTTTATCTCGCTTTATTAATTTGAACTTTATTGGGCTTTTTTTTTTTTTAACTGAAGTGAAATTAGGCATCCTTAGGCCTGACTAACAAAAGCACAAAAACGGGGTAAATGTCTGGAATATGCTGGTTTGGTGCGTCCCTGCCCTTAGAGTAACAAAATAAAAAGGTAATTGTGACTTTATTTATACTAATTGTGAGTTTGTTTCTCAAATTGCAACTTCATAACTCACAGTGTAACTTTTTTATCAAATTGGACTTGTGATTCTGTTTCTCAAAATTGTCTTCTCACAATTCATTTACTTCATATCTCAAAATGTGACTTTATATCTTACATATGACTTTATTTCTTGTAATTGAAAATGTTTCTTTCAATTGAGACTATATATGTTACAACCTTATATCTCACAACTGCCACTTTTTTATCTCGCTTTATTAATTTGAACTTTATTGGGCTTTTTTTTTTTAACTGAAGTGAAATTAGGCATCCTTAGGCCTGACTAACAAAAGCACAAAAACAGGGTAAATGTCTGGAATATGCTCAAAAGGATTGATATTTAGTTTAGTTTGAGTTTTTTTTTCTCTCTCTCTAGATCATGACATATTGTAGGAACTGTAATTTTATAGGATTAGATTTTTTTTTAAATCCCACAGAAAGGGAATTTTAGGAACCCGCAAGATCAGTATGATTTCTCATCAGGTGCGTAGATACAGGGAGATGGAGGAATGTTCCCCTCAACATTTGGAAAATATTACATTGTCTGGTAATATTAAGGAAAACATCCTATTTCATTTCCAGGTTCCCGCAGAAAAGTAAAATGATGAGATCTTTAATATCTCAGTTGTTTCTATTACACAGCAATGAGAACAAAAGGAAACTTTTGCTTGAAAGATTCTTGGCAAATTCTGAGCAAAAAAATTTTTATTGGTTGTGTGATTGCAAATTACATCTCTAATGAAAGATCTCATCGAGGTGGGTCCAATATTCATTGTTATTTGTTCTTGTTTTTTATTTTTTTAAATTAATATTATTGTTATTATTGGGGGAGGGAGTCTTCATAAACAGCAAGAGAAAAACACTTGTAATATGATTTGTCTCAATGTGTGATTCTGTAATTATGGAAACAGTAAATAATTAGAAAACAATACATAATTCATTGTTGACTCAGATTCATTAGTTGGAATCACATTAATGAATGTTTCATAAGTGGATGGATATCATTTGGAAGGTGAGGAGAAGTTTGACAGGGCTGGTTTTGCTAAAAGCGCATGCTGCCTGCACAAACACCAAGACGAGCAATGTTTGTTTTTACACTGATTATAATCAGGTGAACAACACAGGATTACATCACTGTTTGTTTCTCAAGACTGAGGAATCGCAGCCGGTTCACGACAGGTTCCAGTTCGCATGGCCAAGAACTAGATAAAAACGAGCTCTGGCTCCAGACCGTGAACCATTTTGGTATAAAAGAGGAGTGTGAGAGCTCACATTTTAGTCAGAGCTCTGACTTTGTTGTGCCATGTATAATTTTTGTTTTTGGCATGAACAAAAAAACAGCTTGTCGGTGGAATCTAGTAAAGGCTCCTAGGTTTTGGAACTAATTTTTGGGAAAATATGATGGTAAACCAGTCACACCAAGTCCAAACTGTGACAACCTTTTTTCAGACACTAGGTCAATTATTGTGCAGTTGCTCAAAACAAACACTCACCATTCAAAGAGACTGAAAAATATTTGGATATTTATAAGATTTATTTTTTGTGTAATTTAATTGAATTGGACTTGGTATAAAGAGGCTTTGCATTACTCATGTTGTGTAGTGTGTACTGTTGTAAGAGGTGAAGAGTTTGTGGAAAACAATAAATGATTTCTGAATGGGTTTTTTTTCCCTTTGCAAATAATTTGTGTCTACTTGTATACATTTGTGTGCATCAGCCAGCCATACATTAAAAATATGAGGCTAGTATTAATTTTTTTTCCATTTGCAGTCAGACTCCTCTTCTCTGTTGTGCCATGTGCCTGCACTGTTTTACTCAGGAAATTCAGGCACCGTTATCTGAATCTCACAGGAACTGTGCAATCAATGCTGTCCCTCTGTTCCCATTGGTTCTGCATTGTGCAGCCCGCCTACAAAAATAAGACGATGTGTGATTTACATGTGAAATGTGTTATTCAGTCTATAGCCTATTCAGAACCAGATGGGAAGCATTGACCTGAGAGCACTTGTTTACCTTGCTTAAATAGATATGACCAGATACCTTCTCCATGGTTACTGTCAGTACGTGTTCATTAGTTTATATTAGTCGGTGTGTCTCTATAAAAACACTAAATGAAAAGACAGTTGGTAAACTCCCAAATGAGCGTCTGGCTTTTACAGTTTATAAACTAGATGAGTGAATTAACTTAGGCACTGTGTTTTAAAAAATTCACTTAATTACTGAAATAACATGGGTTACATTTATGGGCTTGATAGAAGGACAAACATATAGTTGATTTCAGAAATTGCTAGATATAAATACAGATTAAATAAATAGATTTAATGAATCTAAATTGAGACAATATACCATGTACTAAGAAGACTGTTTCTTCATATCTTTTGTAACTTTTTTTTTTTTTTTACATGTACAGTAATATAAAATGTAATATAAAAACACGGTTTAATTAATATTTCTTATTGAGTGAGATCTTTTGACTTTTTGGGAAAACTTTGAGATTGTAAGTTAATGATAAATTGAAGTAGAATAGGACTATCTATCTATCTATCTATCTATCGTTCCATGGTTCTATCATTTTATCTATGGTTCTAATTATTGTTCTATATTGTATCGTTCTGTCTGACTAATTGGAATTTAAAAGTCATTTTTATTCTCAGTTGCTCACAACCCTCTAAGATAAAGTAGCTAACTACACTGAAGTTACTTATAATTATAAATTATATAAATTGTAAATATAATTAAATAAATATATCTGGGATGATGCTACACTGATCTCAATTTGAGTGACAACATTAAAGCTCAGCTCTGCTGTAAAGCTACAGTTGCAGTATAACGTGCCAAAAAACAGCAACATGATTTTATTGTCACACTGCTTCTCGTTTGGAAAAAGCAGCTTGTTGGAAAAGCTATGTTTTTGGAAACTGCTGAGCTACTGTAATGCTACTAAAAAAATATTAAAAACAAAAATGCTACTTTTAGCTTGTACTTTTAGCTTGATCACTAAACACCACATTCACTGGAGTCATTGGAAAATGCTGCTGCAACTTTATAATAATAGCTAGGAAGAAAAGCGAGCCGTTTGAAATGATTGAGTGTGCATTATTTCAGAGAAAATCATTTGTTAAAGAAGTTCCTAAATGGTGAAGGTAATTCTCTGAGGTCATTTTTGGATTCGTCCACCGGACTCAGAGCCAAGGTCCATATTAGCGTTCTGGAGTTCATAACTAAATTTACAACGCTGCAACCCGGAGCAAGCAGTTAATTTTCATCTTTTTATATTTCCAATTAGGCGAGCTGGAAACGGGAATGATTGCCCCTGTCTCTCTACCCTTTACCTTCAGATGTGAGAATTAGAGAGTGAAAGAAAAGAAATGACTGAACGAGGCCACGCGAGATCACATTCGGCCAGTAAATGACAAGTCTGAACGTTTGCTTGAATGATGAGGTGACGAGAGCCAGCCAAGAGTCCAGACTCAATGACAGATGCAGAAGTCGGAAATTACCTGAAGATGAACCAATCGCTCCTTCCTCCCCCGCCTCTCCTTCCCTTTCAAGGTTACGGTACCTCAGCTTCAGAATGGTATGTTAGAGTTTGGTATGTTGACCTCTACATCTCTCATCAGAAAGCATTCAGTGTATTCTGTAAGGCACTTTTGTTTGCTCCAAGGGGACTGTGGACACAGCTTTACCGTATACCCAGTATTTATGGATGCTGGGATATTGTAGGGATCCTATTGATTGCATGTAGATATTCATGAGTTACCTGCTTCCCGCTTGAGCTCACTATGTGGTCTTACATTTCTGCAATATTCTATGGACAAATGAATAATGATCGAATTCAGCATGGATTTAACACACAAATGGGGCCTATTATCGATTCCAGTCATGCAGCTAACACTTGTTAGAGAGGGCAAATCTGGCTACGAGGCAGATTTGCTCAGAGCATATTTCTTTCCTAATACTTTTGATGTTATATGCTATTTGCATCTGAAAAACAGGAAGACATTTTTCAATTTCTCTAAAAGATGAATGCCCATGTGCTATTAGTAGAAAAGGTTGTTTGACGTTATAAAGTGGATTCATTTTGAACTTCAAATTTGCCTCTCCCACTGTCAGTTTTTCTCTCTGTGAGAGCTACTATATTAAGTCCAGCGGCTTGTCTCGTGACCTTGGCTGTCAGAGCAGTGAATGGTCAGGCTGTAATATTTGATTCAGGGGACCGTAGAGCGGGACAGGCTAATCTAAATGAAATGAGCCAGGATTTTTCACAGATTTATCCCAGGCTGAGAGAAATACAGGACAATTCTCCTGTGCCTTCTCCAACTCACATAAAGTGTTTGCAAAGAGCTTAATCACAAGCACTTTGCATCATCGATGAATGCTTGATTGCAAATAATTTGCACATAATTGGCACCTTAACAAGCTTAAAAATCACTTATTGTGAAGAACACTTTTGCTTTATGCATCATCCATCATGTATACTACAGTACTATTTTTTTTTGTTTGCTTGTTTGTTTTTGAAGATTTTCACTATTCTTGATGATAAAGATGAATAAAATGTATATTACAACAAATAAACAAATTGAATACTTATGCATATATCCATAGGAATATATATGCATTCCCTGATTATATACTGTATATGCGTGTGTGTGTGTGTGTGTGTGTGTGTGTGTGTGTTCAATTTTTTTATTTATTGTAATATACTTTTTAATCACACATATGTACATAGATATGCAGACAAATGTGACCCTGGACCACAAAAGCAGTCTTAAGTCGCTGGGGCATATTTGTAGCAATAGCCAAAAATACATTGTATGGGTCAAAATTATCGATTTTTCTTTTATG
>NW_015637534.1:472138-473203 GCF_001515625.1 Sinocyclocheilus rhinocerous | reverse complement strand
CTATGTGGTCTTACATTTCTGCAATATTCTATGGACAAATGAATAATGATCGAATTCAGCATGGATTTAACACACAAATGGGGCCTATTATCGATTCCAGTCATGCAGCTAACACTTGTTAGAGAGGGCAAATCTGGCTACGAGGCAGATTTGCTCAGAGCATATTTCTTTCCTAATACTTTTGATGTTATATGCTATTTGCATCTGAAAAACAGGAAGACATTTTTCAATTTCTCTAAAAGATGAATGCCCATGTGCTATTAGTAGAAAAGGTTGTTTGACGTTATAAAGTGGATTCATTTTGAACTTCAAATTTGCCTCTCCCACTGTCAGTTTTTCTCTCTGTGAGAGCTACTATATTAAGTCCAGCGGCTTGTCTCGTGACCTTGGCTGTCAGAGCAGTGAATGGTCAGGCTGTAATATTTGATTCAGGGGACCGTAGAGCGGGACAGGCTAATCTAAATGAAATGAGCCAGGATTTTTCACAGATTTATCCCAGGCTGAGAGAAATACAGGACAATTCTCCTGTGCCTTCTCCAACTCACATAAAGTGTTTGCAAAGAGCTTAATCACAAGCACTTTGCATCATCGATGAATGCTTGATTGCAAATAATTTGCACATAATTGGCACCTTAACAAGCTTAAAAATCACTTATTGTGAAGAACACTTTTGCTTTATGCATCATCCATCATGTATACTACAGTACTATTTTTTTTTGTTTGCTTGTTTGTTTTTGAAGATTTTCACTATTCTTGATGATAAAGATGAATAAAATGTATATTACAATAAATAAACAAATTGAATACTTATGCATATATCCATAGGAATATATATGCATTCCCTGATTATATACTGTATATGCGTGTGTGTGTGTGTGTGTGTGTGTGTGTGTGTGTTCAATTTTTTTATTTATTGTAATATACTTTTTAATCACACATATGTACATAGATATGCAGACAAATGTGACCCTGGACCACAAAAGCAGTCTTAAGTCGCTGGGGCATATTTGTAGCAATAGCCAAAAATACATTGTATGGGTCAAAATTATCGATTTTTCTTTTATG
>NW_015637534.1:467497-471578 GCF_001515625.1 Sinocyclocheilus rhinocerous | reverse complement strand
CCATCCATACATCAATGGAAAGCGTATTTATTCAGCTTTCAGATGATGTACAAATCTCAATTTTGAAAAATTGACACTTATGACTGGTTTTGTGGTCCAGGGTCACAAATATGTATACATTTCCTGATTATATATATATATATATATATATGTGTGTGTGTGTGTGTGAAAAAAAAATATGATGACCATTGTTCTGATGTGAATGGTTTGTTTAGTTGAGAATGTTTGATTGGTTAAGTATAATAGTACTGAAAAAAGCAAAGCACTGTGTTACAAAAAAGGGGTTGAGATCATTATGAGATCTGCCTTGTAAGGTGGTTTTTTGGTACTCGGCACTAGATTATTAATTAATTTAATTTCTTACCTTTGGCCTGCTGCTGAGGAAAAGCAAACATAATCAAGTTCCCTCTACTGCTTTGAGTGAAATGACACTTTTTTTCTGCTTCCAGAGTGACATTATTATGTGATTATATAATTATACAGTTGTTTTTTAAGGTCAGTCCAATTACATTGTAGAATAAAAGCGATAATGAGAAGCATTGTAATGACTGCCTTCAACAACTGTTGGAGCTACATGGTCAAAAACAGGCAAATTTACACAACAAAGATGCTAGTTACGCAATGTTCTCACAAAACAAGTGCGTAGCTGTCTGAAGAATAGAATTATGCTTTTTAAACCCTAAGCTTTCAAACTTCTTGCCTTTATGAGAACGTTTCAGTCTATGGGTCTTGAGAGGACAATCTTAAGGCATCTGTTGAGCGAAATCCCAGACATTTTTAATGAGAACATTATTTATTATTCTGTTGAAGTAATGGAAGAAGCACATAAAATGGGATTTGAATAGGTGATGTTACAAAAATTTTTTCAGTAAAGTGAAGCAAAATATGTCAGAATTGACACAGATGATTTAGATACAGAGCCCGTCATTACTGCTATTCCTCTAAACACAATATTGTATTGTGTTCAAGTTTGAATAGTCACTGTTAGGATGTACCAGCAGTTGTATTTTTATCAGTTTTGTATGACCAGCCAGCAATGTCAATCAGTTTGTGTCATTGTCTCATTACACATAGTGAAGCTATTGCAAATACCAAAGCTACTTTATTTTATTGATAAAGTAGATATTTAAAAGTCACGAGTCTGGCATTTTCTGTCACTGTTTAGAATGAAAACTGTGATGTACACTCTTTTTAATTTGTCCCTTGTCATTGAATTAAAACAGGTTAGCAAATCATAATTTATTTTAGTAATTATTCAGTAGGCTTTGGTTTATATTTTCTGAAAGCTGAAATCAAAATCTAGAACAAATCATAAAATCCTACAGGCATTGAAAGCTCGCTTATGCACTCACCTCAGAGAAAGGAAACTTACTTTAACAAGAAATAAGAATGAAAAAAAAAGTAATATGACACTGAATCTAAATTTTCTGCAATTTATACAAAATTTACTCATGATGGAAATGAAATACAGTACAAACATAAAAGCAGTTACTTTATACTTTAATGTCAAAGAAATTGTTTAATCTAGTTGTATTAGTTTTGTTGATAGAAACAAAATAGGCCATTTCTGAAATATATATACCCACATGATACCTTTGAGGGTTTATTTGCACATTCTTGTTAGTGCTTGTGTTTCATCACTTTGAGATTTCCCCTGGAACCCTTCATTCTGGCTGCAGCATCACTGTAGAAAGCCTGTTGCATTTTTATAGCCTCCTGCTTCCATGTACTTTACATAAAATAATAACACACGTCACTCTCTTGTTGTATGTAAAGGGTCATTTATGCTCATTAGTTCAGAACAGAGCTCACAGTCTAGCGCTTTGACCATGTGTCATCATATGAGGGACCACCAGAGCTACCATATGCTGAAAATAGCTGGGTTGAACATGTAGATAAGCTTGTGTTGATTCTCTTATTAAACATATTTTTAACTCCACAGAATCAGAGTCTTGTCTTGAAAGGCTGTTTCATGGAGATCCTCTTGGATGAACGAGAGACGGTGAAAGTAGCTATAGAGTGATGTGCTGCCTTTTAAAACATGCTTGTTACCAGACCGTTTTGAAGTCCATGAGGCCGTTATATATACAAGTCACTGGCTGTTTGTCTCTGAACAATATAACTGACATTCTGAATGGCTAATGATACTATATTAGTTGCAGATTGCACTCACATTCTGTCTGTCATGAAGGAATCCATTATAATAGTATTAGTGTAGTAAAGTAGTCTGCCTCATTGAAAAAATACTCAAGGAAGCCCAACTTGGCAGTGACAAGCACAGATTTCTTTCTCCATACATTTTCACCTTTTATTATTATCTGTTGCCTGTGTTGTTACTATTGTCATATTGTGTGTGATTTTAATTTAAAAACCCATTTTGGGTTCGTTTAAATCCAGCATAGTAATTTTCAAACAATATTTGAATTAAATAAGACGGCCCACCATGTTGGGTTAGGAAAGAAAATGAGCTTGATATGATGGAGATATTACCTGGTATGTATGTATGTAAGGCCTACTGTGCTAAACAACAATCATTTTGGAGCAATTTGTTGTAGCTTACCCTACAACTACATGGAACAAGGGGGGAACAAGCTGGACTTAAACGCAGAACAAGTGTATATTTGCACAATAAACGGAGAAAAAAAATTTGCAATAGCTTTAATTTAATTTCGTTTGATGACCAAATTAAATTCTCTACCTTTTTTTTTTCTCACATTCTGTCTGTCATGAAGGAATCCATTATAATAGTATTAGTGTAGTAAAGTAGTCTGCCTCATTGAAAAAATACTCAAGGAAGCCCAACTTGGCAGTGACAAGCACAGATTTCTTTCTCCTTCCACTCAGTGGATTGAAACGGTTTGAAAAATAGCTTTGAGAGACTCTCTTTGTAAAGATGTCTTTGCGGCCATCTTAGCTATCAGGTTTGTTAGTTCTCATTTTAGCATACATCCTGCTTCTGTTTCTGTGTTTTCAGGATATGAATTAGCTCATCTTTTTTCTTCCTTTCTTATTAAATAATCTGAAATGGAAAGTTCACCCAAAAATGAGAGATGCTGTCATCATTTTCTCACCACATTTTACTTCAAACCCATTGATTTTCTAGGTAACACTTTAGATTACAGCCTGCAATTTACACTGTAAGCAAACCAAATTTACAGTGTACCTTTTCGTAATAATACTGTACCTATACAGTATACCTCTGTGTAGGCATGGGAACAATCTGCAACATTTAGGGAATAAAGAGGTAATAACCCAAATTATTTATACTATAAGTATATTGCAACACTATTCTAATATTACGTATGACCTACTATGTTCAACAACAATCTTGTCAATTTCTGGTGTAATACTGTGACGAGTGGGGACGGGGCCGAGAGCCGTGGGAACGAAGCGAGGCCGGTGGAGTAAACGCTAATGCGCGACACCTGCGCCACTCACCGGTCTCGAGTCCCACGGAGGAGCTCCGGAAGGATAAAGGGAGGAGTGACGACAGTGTTGGACGAGGACCGTGTTGGACGAGAGAGGACCAGGCCTGGACTTTCTTTTGTGTTTTGTGTGCGGCAGTCGTCCGCGAGGGGCTGCCGCTTTACTTTCATTTTGTGTTTGTTTATTTTATTAAAGTTTTGTTTAAATGCCGGTTCCCGCCTCCTTCTTCCCGACCTACGAACGTTGTTACAAATACATTTTCACCTTTTATTATTATCTGTTGCCTGTGTTGTTACTATTGTCATATTGTGTGTGATTTTAATTTAAAAACCCATTTTGGGTTCGTTTAAATCCAGCATAGTAATTTTCAAACAATATTTGAATTAAATAAGACGGCCCACCATGTTGGGTTAGGAAAGAAAATGAGCTTGATATGATGGAGATATTACCTGGTATGTATGTATGTAAGGCCTACTGTGCTAAACAACAATCATTTTGGAGCAATTTGTTGTAGCTTACCCTACAACTACATGGAACAAGGGGGGAACAAGCTGGACTTAAACGCAGAACAAGTGTATATTTGCACAATAAACGGAGAAAAAAAATTTGCAATAGCTTTAATTTAATTTCGTTTGATGACCAAATTAAATTCTCT
>NW_015637534.1:461287-466855 GCF_001515625.1 Sinocyclocheilus rhinocerous | reverse complement strand
AGAACAAGTGTATATTTGCACAGTAATTACAGAGAAAAATATTGCACTAGTTTTAATTCAATTGTTTGATTGCCAATCTCTTCCTTTTTTTTTTTTTTTTTTTTGCTATAAAAACATCACAGTATACAGTATAGGCTATCCACCTAAATACAAGTGTTGTATCATGCTGTATTTTATTTTCTGCGAACATCTGGAAAGAGGTAAACTTGTTTTAAACTGCCTTGAACCATGATGGTATAGAGTGTCATGCCAACTGAACATCAGAATTAGTTATTTGGTGATAGTGGTGTTGGGGATTTGCTGGTGTGACTCAACTGAGAATGGCGAATACAATACGATTTCATAAGGTAAGTACGTTGTGAATTATAAATCATAGCAGAAACTCATTTATTAATTTCCTTAGATTTCCAGTTTTGTTGTTCGATAATCTCCATCACGTATCCTGTAAAAAATACCTAGGCCTATAATATACGTATTATTACAAAAAGTGTATCTTCTTGTTAAATCGCTCCCAAACATAGGACTGTTGTTTAGCATGTACATACCACGTAATATTAGAATAGGTAGGCTACCCCTTAGTTTCGAAATACTTACAGTATAAATAATTAGTAATTTTCCAGATTGTTACCCCTTTATTCCCCAAACTTCGCATATTGTTCCCTTATACCTACATGGAGGTACATAGGTACACTGTAATTACAAAAAAAGCTATGCTGTAAATTCAGTTTACTTGCGCTGTAATTGCGTGCTGTAATCTAAAGTGTTACCATTTTCTTTTTTCTATTGAAAAAAAGGAGATGTTGAGCAGGATGTTCACACTGCTCTTTTCCATACAGCAAAAGTACATGTTGACCAGAACCCTACAAAGTTGTCTTATGCTCTGTGTTGTGCATACTGTACTTTTGTCTTAAAGGGCAAGTTCACTGATTTTCAACCAGTTTTGTATTGGTACAATGTCGGTAGTATAAGTAAGTGAACAATATATATTATTTTTCTGTGTTACCTACATCAAGATATCCCCAATTATTTGTCCGCAGAAGTCTGCGGGATGACATAAAACATATTATTCAGCAGATTTCTGAAAGCTTCAGGGCTTTAATGAACACTGAAACTAAACACTCACAGATAGTCTGACTGAGCCCACAGCCTTTTATCTCTGTTTTATCTCTTTATTTATTTATTTATTATTAGTAGTAATTATATATATTTTTTGCATTGCACAGACAGACAACTTTGATTAAACCTTACATTTCTGTACTTTCTCTACATAAATACATGGTTATGAGTATGAACCACTTTTATGATACTTTTTGGAGCTTGAGGACCATTTACTTAAATTTGATCCAAAAACAGTCACATTTAGTTAAATATCTCATTGTGTATATGAGAGGAAGAAAGTCATATACAGGTTTGGGAGCAACATTATGGTTTTTATTATTGGAGTGGACTATGCTGTTAAAATCTTCCCACATGAGAAAGAGCCTACTTTGTCAGCTTTCTCCTGTTGTTATCAGAACTCTGATGCCTGATAGAATACAAATCCATCACATTTTATTGATGCGTATGTGTCTGAATATATATCTCTGATATTCTTCCACTATGTTGAAGGTTACAGTATTGCATTGCTATTCCGGAGCAGTGATTGCAGCATGCAGCAAGGTGGATGGAACATCCCAGAGGAGCTCGAGAGGCCTTCTTACTCCCGTTCTCCATTGAATTAGCGCTAACTCACTTTGACTTTGAAGAAAAAACAACAATTGATCTGTGCATCAGCGGCCCGGTGAGGGAGAGAAAAGATTCCTGGAGGAGGGCATTGACTCGCTGAGACAGATCAAAGCCGAGTCGGGTAAGCGATCACAACTTCTTCCTAATCAGGAGAAATGGAACAGCTGTAACATTGTATTTTTTTAAACTGCTCCTTGAATCTTCCCCAACAGCCTCCTAAATTCAACTTAGATTAGTCCAAAGTGTGAGATATTTGGATTTAGAGATTGCAGAAGCCACAAAAGTTCTGTCTTGGAAAGGTTTCTCATTAAAGTTTCTTTCCATCACTGCAGTAACTCTGCATCATTTTGTTTGCATATTGATTTTTCTTCAGATCTATCCAGAAAGTCTGAGTTATTGCTTATGTACGCATCTAATGTGTTTGCTCTCCCATTTATGTGCTTGTCAAAAGTTAAGTGAACCAGAGAAAAGCTTTTGTTTAGCATGCTCAATAAGACCAGCGTGACATCGAGCGACTTTAAAATGTAACTCTCATACTTGGCAGACGTCCACTGTATTGCTGTAAAACTCATTTTAAGATTACTTACTGTAAGAGGAATCTGTTAATCTGATGAGCAAGAAAAGACATTTGAAAGCCGTCATTCCTCTCTCAAAAAGATTTTTAGCAATTATAACACTACTCAGTACAATAGATGAACCATATATGTAATATAATACAATATTATGGAGAGGACCTGGACGCAGTTGCTTTTGTGTGTATTTATTCTCTATCAGATTCATTAGCAAGATACAGCATAAATAATTGTCAGGCACAGAGAATGCGTGTTTGCTAAAGCAGGATAAGGGTGGGCTTTTATAAACAGCTCAGTGTCTCTTTACGAGGATTGCTCTTTTATAGAGAGGCTGGTGTGGATTATGCCATCGCACAAAGGTAAAAGAAAAGCACTTGGGACTCCAGACGGTTGACATTCAGTTCATACTCAATTGGACACTCAATTGTGAATGAAGGTAATTGACACTCTTAGAATGTCTTTAATGGGTTGCTTTTCATCAATAAGTATGTTATTTGAGAATTTACTAGCCTTAATGACTGGAATTTAAAGGGGCAGTTCTCCTAAAAATGAAAGGTCTGTCATCTTCTACTTACATGGTAGTCTGTTCCTCATAATGAACAAGGGCCTTCAAACTTTTTCAGTCCACTTTGGAGGAAAGAGAGATGGAGCAATGAGTGTTGCATTTTAAGATCAGTTAAGTACCATATTCATTTATTCATGTACTTGGTTATAATTGCAAAGTATATAATCATTATGGTGTACAGTATGGAGTCATACATTTTAATTTTACTTAATGCTTTTTAATGTAGTAAGGACAATTAAACATTTAGCTGAACTTTAGCTACGGTACCTTTAGCTTTGGTTATAGAGGACACCAGTCTGCATTTACTCACCCTTATGTCGTTCCAAACCTGTATGACTTTCTTTGTTCCGTGGAACATAAAAGAAGATATTTTGAAGAATGTTGGTATCCAAACAATTTCCGTTCCCACTGACTTCCATTATATGAAAAATACAAAGGAAATTAATAGGAGCCAAAACTGTTTGGTTACCAACATTCTTCAAAATATCTTTTGTGTTCCGCAGAAAAAAGAAATGCATGTTTGCAATGACTTGAGTAAATAGTGGCAGAATTTTCATTTTTGGGTGGACTATCATTTTAATGCATTTTTGTTTAACAGATTTTCTTTTTTTTTTTTTTTCAAAAAAATTGTTGGAGATGAGATATTATACTGCAAATCCTGCTGCATATGGGCTACTTTCAGGGTCGTTTTTGTCCTTTGAGTAACTTCAAAGCCATTTTGAAGAATGTTGGGTTCCAAACAGTTTCGGTTCCCATTGACTTCCATTATATGAACAAAAAAAAAACAAAGGAAATCAACTGGAACTGAAACAGTTTAGTTTCCAACATTCTTCAAAATCTTTATTGTATTTTACATAGGAAAGAAATGCATACAGGTTTGGAATGACTTAAGTAAATAATGACAGAATTTTCATTTTCAATTTTCATCTCTTTATTTTATTTTTGTTTATCAGATGTGTCTTTTCTTTTCTCACAACGTAGTTTAAGATGAAATAATATTCTCCTTTTGTAATCCACAGATACTAATTCATATGGGATTTGAGCAACATAAGGGTGAGTATATGATTTCCAATTTCATTCTCGGGTGAACTATCATATGCTTTAAGTTCTTCATTTAGATTTCAAGGTTAATTACATTTCTTATAGCATGGTATATTTATTCATTCTTCCCGCTTGTGTGTGCATTAACAGCGATTTGACAAAATAACCACTCTACACGTGTTCTCCTGTGAGCGAGCATGCCAGTCTGCTGTCTCATGCTGCTTTTTATTTGTTCTTATCATGTACCTGTCTGTCCAAAGCAGAACTCCTTTCACGGCCCATGTAGGGCATTAAAGGGCAGGACGTGCGTGTCTTTGAATGTATCAGATAGGACAGAGGATGTGTGGAACTGTACCCTACTGAGAGTGTGTGTGGGCTTGGCTTCAAAGGAAGGGCGTACTGACCTTTTCGTCACATCAGAGGGGAATAGCATAACCCGACTGCTGCCCACTCCACAGTGCATCTTACCAGCCTGGACTTCACGTCCTGAGATAGCGGCCGCACACTCACACACACACGCATACACCCTTTAGAGAACTCACCTTGCAGTGGAAACTAGGCTGTTTTTGCACAGACATTTCAGTTTTTTTTTCATTTCACATACAAACTATGTTTATGAACCAAGTCATTTTAAGTTGATATATTTTTTCAGCAAGGACACATTAATTCCATCAAAAGTGACAGTAAAAACTTGTCTAAATGTTACACAACTTTTCTATTTCAAATTAATGCTGTTCTTTTGAACTTTTATTAATCAAAAAATCCTAAAAAAAAACATATTGAGTAATAAATAAATAAATGAATAAATCAGGGCTGTACGTTAACTTTTTTTTCACATAGCACTGGTGCTACAGAGGTTGAAAGTTTTGTAGCACAGGCCAAAAAGTTGTAGCACAAGTATAAAACGTCTGTTATCATGTCTGAAAACAAACACATGGAGTTCATCACTTAAACAGGCACTGATGTTCCATACAGAGCACAAAAAATACAAAAAATTGTTTTTAGACAAAGTTTTCTTAATTTGCTAAAAATGGAAGAGTGCAGAAACATAACACCACTTACACCTTAACAAAATATAAAATAAAAAAGAATGGCAGACATTTAGGCCAAAGTGAGCAAAGATAAAAATCTTTGTCATCATTTTATCTTTGTTATTAGAAAATAAGAACAAAGATATACATTACAAATACACATAATATACAAATAAAACAAACAGTGCTTCATTTTTCAGGTACAGTATTTAGCAGTAACATTCAAGAAATTGAATGAACAAATATTAAAATAAAACACTATATACACTACATAAATCAATTATACTTTTTTTTCTGTGTTTTGTTGTTTTATTAACATTAAAAGAATAGTTCACCAAAAATGAAAATTCTGTCATCTGTCTTTCAATTCTGTCATAGTGTTTCATTTTTATACCATCATTTACTCAAGTTGTTTTAAACCTGAATTAATTTATTTCGTCTGTTGAACATAAAAGTTATTTTTGAAGAATGTAGGTAACCAAGCAGTTGCTGGTATTTTTTTCCTACTGTAAAAGTCAGTGTGGACCAGCTACTGTTTGGTTACTCACATTCTTCAAAATATCTTCTTTTGTGTTCAGCACAAGAAAGAAATTAATACAGGTTTGGGACAAAATGTGAGTAAATGACAGAAATT
>NW_015637534.1:390211-460350 GCF_001515625.1 Sinocyclocheilus rhinocerous | reverse complement strand
CGTGACGTCTGCGCTGTGTGGTCTGAAGTAACCTTGTACCGGAAAAAATAATACATATGTTTGCTTATCTAGTAGTATAACATATATTAACTAGTATGTTATTGTATTGTTGCTGTTGTTATTGCTGTGAATAAAGTGTAATGGTAGGGACTGCGTCAGAAAAGACATAATGTCTAATAATTGTCTGTCTGTTATGTGACATTGCATATTTATGCAGAATTTTGAGTAGTTAATGTTAGCTGTGTAAAAACATTGTGATATTACTGTTGCTTGTAGGAACTTTCCATTAAATAACCCAGAGCCGTTGAATATTCATGCTCTGGTCTTACCCAAATACACATTTATTCAATAGTATAGCACATAGCATAAACAGTCACATGATGTTAACAGTTCAACAATGCAAAATGTCCTGTATTAAAGACAGTGTATGGCCTCAGTTATGAGTTGTCCAACAAGTATATGTTATGCATAATTTTCTACATAATCCATTGTTTGGCACTGACACGGCAAAAAACAAGGTGAATTACTGCGCCACCTTGTGGCTATTCGCCAAATACACTTGATTTAACAAACACATGACTGAACTCGTTCTCATAATGGAAAGCCATTCAGATTACACATCATTAGATGTTACATAATGACTGCTGGCAGCAAAATCGAAAATAGAGAGTAAAGGGAAAAATACCTCAAGGAAATCAAAGATGTAATGACTTTGTTCAATGATTCAGGGGAAATATAATTTTGTTTATAGCCCTTGTGGTTCAAGGGTCATTAACAGACATACAAATAAGAGTAGGCCTACCAAATCTTACACAAAGATTTTACAGTAGGCCTACACAACAGAAATTTGATTATTGTACATACAGTAAACTCACTTTCCACTCTCTTTAAATCATGATTGTCATTATTATTTGTACACGTTTAGTTACTGTATTTTACCAAATAAAAAAGGCAACGTCAATGTTTCCCAACCCTGTTCCTGAAGGCACACCAAACACTACACATTTTCCAGCACTTCCAACCTCATCCCAATCAGTTCGTCACCTCTTCAGATGAAGGAAATATCAAAAACATGCACCGTTGTTTTGCCTACAGGAACAGTATTAATGAGATCTATTGTCAGATCTTATGCTGGTGCAGTCCAGGGCCTTCCTGGTGCATGATTATGCCCGGCCTCATGTGGCCAGAGTCTGTAGGCAGTCTCTGGATGATGAAGGCATACAAGTGAAAACAAGTACTGTGGAGAGGCAACAGCAAGGGTGGTCTGGGGAGGACCATCCTTAGAGTTCTCACAGACCTCCACATGCTATGAAGTATCGGGATGAAATTGATGCCATTGACTGACCCTCACATTCTCCAGACTTAAATCCAGTTTAGAACCTCTGGGATCTCATTTATCCAAAGCCATCAAGTAGCACTATAGACTGTCCAGGAGCTCACTTATGCTCTGATCCAGGTCTGGGAGGAGATCCCCCAGTACACCATGTGCCATCTCATCAGGAGTATGCCCAGACATTGCTGGGAGTTCATATGGGCACGTGGGGCCATGCACATTACTGATTAACATTAATACTTTTAATGTACTTTACTTGTTACTGTAATTCCTGCCCTGAATGTGTTTATGATTTTGGCTTTCATTGACCATTGTCACATTATTTTTTTCCCCACAACAATATGCAAAATATATAAGTGAAGAGTTTTAACCTGGATATTTCATTCATTGAGATCTAATAATTAAATCTAAGATTTAGGTGTTCCCTTAATTTTTTATATACAGTCTATATAAACAAATAAACAAATTTTTCTTTATTTCCTAGTGTCTAGTGGATTTATGAAAACAAAACTTTTTCAAATAGTACTTAGTTTGGTATTCATTTCTTATTGCATAAATGTTTTATTAAGATCTTGTTTTCTTTGCATCTATTCAAACTTGGTTTGATAAATATATCAAACTGTGTGTGTGTTTGTGTGTGTGTGTTTTATATCAACCTTACTTACCTTACTTAGAGCACAACAGTAAGTAAAGATAATAATGATGATAGTTAATATTCAGACGTTCATCCACACGTACGTAATCCAGACGCAAAGTAAAAATATCCTTCAAAGCTACGTCCGCCACGACGTCACCGCGCACTTTGAGCGCGGCACTGTCACGTGACCGTGACGTCTGACGTCTCATATTTTACGTCTGACGCCTGAATACTATGGGATTTTGGCCAGACGGCTGGCGAGCGTATACACGTTTGTTCTCTTGTCAGTTTGCATAGCAAGAGCAAAAATTGCACAAAATACACCTCATACAGATCAGCTCTAATGTCACTGAATCTTCTTGTAAAAATTAACCATCCATTCATCATCATGCAAAACATACACGACAAATTGCGAATTTTTCATTGTTTCTTGAAACGTCATAGCATTTCCACACCGGCGATGACATGACTGTGGCTTAAAATTATTTGTCCATGCATCATGTACGTGGTCAGGCATTGACGTCATCAAATTGCGATCGGTTCGTGAGATCGGCCAAATAGTGAGTAGCAATCGAGTCATGAAATGTGATTATCGGCCGATGCCGATCGATCGGAGCATCCCTAGTTAAAATGTATTTATCTTTGAATCATACAAGAGATTAGTTCAAGAACGCTGATTCATCCAGTAATGGTATACAGATTTCCTAAAAGAATTAGCAGATTTCCTCTCAGACCTGTTGGTTACTGTTGATAAAGCGCTAATTGTCGGAGATTTTAACATTCACATTGATAATACAAATGATGCATTAGGACTTGCGTTTACTGACCTAATAAACTCTTTTGGAGTCAAGCAAAACGTCACCGTGCCCACTCATCTTTTTAATCATACGCTAGATTTAATTATATTGCATGGAATTAATCTTACTGATAGAGATATCGTACCTCAAAGTGATGATGTTACTGACCATCTCCTTGTATCGTGCATGCTGCATATTACTGATATTAACTATATGGTTCCGTGTTATCATCCGGGCAGAACTATTGTTCCAGCCACCAAAGACAGATTCACAAATAACCTGCCTGATTATTAAAAGAACACATAGAAACAAAACATAGAAACAATCTTCAACACGGAACACTCTAGCTACACTAGCAACCACCTATAGGAACATGCTAAAACCCACTCAGAACAACTGCATACAGTAGCAGTAACAATTCCAAGAAGTAAAAGTGCACTTCAAATACCCAGATGATGCACTTAACTGAAAAAAAAGAAGTGTGGAATGTTGGACACTCACACACTCAACAGCTTTCCTTACATAGTAGAAAGACAGAGACTGTCAGAATCTAATGTCTGATGCAGAAAATCTAGTTCATGCATTCATGACCTCTAGACTGGACTATTGTAATGCACTACTAGCTGGTTGTCCTGCATCTTCAATAAACAAGCTACAGGTAGTCCAAAATGCAGTGGCTAGAGTCCTTACCAGGTCAAGAAGATATGATCTTATTACCCCAATTTTACAGTCTCTGCACTGGCTAACTATTTAGTTCCGTATCAGTTACAAAATATTATTACTTACCTATAAGGCCCTTAATGGGTTAGCTCCTGCGTACCTAACTAGTCTTCTACCACGCTACAATCCATCACACTCCCTAAGGTCGCAAAACTCTGGACTTTTGGTAGTACCTAGGATAGCAAAGTCCACTAAAGGAGGTAGAGCTTTTTCGCAATTGGCTCCCAAACTCTGGAATAGCCGTCCTGATAACGTTCGGGGTTCAGACACACTCTCGCTGTTTAAGAAAATTTTCGATGTCATTTTCATTTCATCTTGCATGTTATATGCCTGAAAGCAGCTCAGCGCTGCTTTGTGTACAGCTGTTACCGGGGAAACCTCTGTTTCTCCAGTTTTAAAATGCATTCTGATTATTTGCGAGTGGGTCGTGTTCATTTAAAAGCAGCCCACGATCAGCGATACGGCTCAGACGAGGTTTTGTTCCGTCCTCCATGCTGTGCCAACTCACAAAAGACTATTTTTAGCCAAGCAGAGCGGAGAACCGCTTCAGAAACATGCCACGGCTGCAGTATAAACACAAGCACTGACTAGAGCGCCTCGATCAGCTCCGGTTCCCGTGGAGACGTAACGCGCCGCAGACGTGTGCAGTGAGGCGCAGAAGCGCTATACAAATAAACTTGAATTGAATTGAATTGAATTGAATCTCTTTTCTTCATCATTTGATCATCACTTGAATAACATGAATAACTACCATATGTGATCAACAGAAAATTTTATTTAATAGAAAATCTGAGGCTAATTTGTGTAGGAAGGAGGCATATTTGACTTAGTAAGCCTCATTGTAAATAATTAGGACACAATGCTATTTGAGTGCAATTTTCTCATGGTTAAAGTGGATTGCTGGTGGTCAGTGAATTTGCTTCTCCGGCTTTTCCAGTCAGCTAAACCAGCCAAAAAGAAAACATCTTGCCTATCCAACTTCACAACAATTGGCATTACAGCTTTACAACTTCTTGAATCAACTTATTTTCACAGGGACTATAATGCCCTGGGATCAGTCAATGCCTTGACAAAAATCTCCCATTTTCCCACCTCCTCTTTTCTGTGTTCTACAACTCACCATTGCACTGTTTCTTAGCAGGTGCTTCTCCCCCGTAAACAAAATCTATTATTTAAGTTGTGGAGCTTTGTTCACAAAGTGTGAGTTATGAGTATCATAAGTCTTGGTGTCATAAACGATAGGTTGTTGGATGACGGAATATGTTTATACGTTTTTCTTGTTGCCTAGAAACGGGTGTTTGCTGTAATTCAAAACAATCTTTTGAAGTAGCTCGCAAGAAAATCAGTATCTGAAGTGGATAATCTCTCATGCATGCATGCACATAAAAAAAAAAAAAAACTAACACCTGCCTGTTAATGCATTCACCTTGACGGGCTTCATCTGATCAGGGATGTTGCTGAGAATGCAGATTGTGCAACGATTACAAGATTATGTGTAGATTCTATCCTATTTCCTGTATTAATGTTGTAAGATGCCTTTGTTGTTCTCATTCAGTGAACGGCACAATGACAATGCAGCAACATCAGGATCTCCAGCACATAAATGTTGGGATGATAACAGCTAATCGGTAAAGCTTTTATCTAGAAATCACATCAGTGACATTGATGGAGCCCTAAATACATCTATCACACTTTCATTCTGTCTGTTCAGGTCATGTGGTTTATATTTTTCTGTGAATGTCACTGTCCCCTGAAGTCTCCTCCCCAATTCAATAACTTTCGCTAGTGTGTGGCCAGTTGCCCTCCCACCTGGTCTGGTTTGTGTTATACTCAAGCTGAATCTTCTGTCCTGAGGGATAGAGCTTGTGAAAATCCAATATTGCAGTTATTGTTGTGTGGGCTCAGCATGATTGAATGGACTAGTGGAGAACGGGTCACTTCACGCGACAGAATGAGGCTGGAAAGACAGATGGAGAGGTGCAGAGGGAAATATTGAGGCAGATAAAGTTTGGTGCAGATCTGTGTTGCCTGAATTCAAAGATTAGTACAGAGCCCATCAAATGACATGTTTTTGGAGTTCAGCCAGCAGTAAAATGCACCAAATGTTTCAATGTATCAGCAACAGACCTTTAACATCTTCAGACAATGATGTACAAATTTGGAATGTGCAGGATGAGTATGCAAGAATCTGAGTTCTTACTTTGTTAGTTAGACAGTTAATTATTTAGTTGTGCCACGTGTCTTGAAATGTAAATGAGTGTCAGTAAATGTTGGGCAATTAGAAAATAGTGCCAAATGTTTAAAAATACATATGCATTTGAATTAGTTAACAGTTAGTTGGTTGTGCCAGTTGTCTTTTAATGTAATTAAATTAATGTTTGTATCAGTTAGTTAATTAGATGATTGTGCCAAGTGTCTTAGAATGCAAATTAATGTTTAGTAAAATTTAGTTAATTAGTTAGTTAGGTGGTTATTTTGTTGTGCCAAGTGTTAAATAATTATGATAAATGTCTTAGTGTCACGAATCCTGTCCATGGACTTCCGTTCAATCACCACCAGAGGTCACCCTTCCATTACATTGACTCTAGCACTACACAATCTGTTGCATGTCATCCCGGACTACATATCCCATCACCAGTTCTAGTTCTAGTATTAGTCTAGCCACTTCGTGTTGCCTTGTTGTCTGTTTCCTGACCTTCTGCCTGTGTTTATTGGATTACCCCTCTTGTCAAGCCCTCTGGATTCTGTTCGCCGATCGAAGACCCACGCTAGCCCTAGGAATACTCTTGTGTCTTGCCCTCTACATATCTGTTTGCTGGTGTTCAACCCTGCCTGTTTCTGACCACGTCTTTGAATAAACCTTGCATATGGATCCGCACGTCTCACGTCTCGTTCGCCCCGTAACACTTAGAATGTCAGTGTTTTTCAGCCTAAGTTGGCTGGTTAGTTAGTTAGACAGTCATTTGGTTGTGACAAGTGTTTTAGAATGTAAATTAATTTCACTATGAGTTTGTTAAACTGTTAATTGTGCCAGGTGACTTTGAATGTATGAGTGTTACTATCAGTTAGTTAATTAAATAATTATACAAAATATCTTAGAATGTCAAATAATTTCAGCATTAGTTTGTTAGCTAGACTGTAAATGAGTGTTAATATCAGATAATTAAATAACTGTACTAAATGTATTAAATGTATGCTAGATTGTTTTTAGAATGTTGATGATTTTCGGCATGTTGGTTAGTTAATTTAGTTGGTTAGCTAGGTAGACAGTTAGTTATTTAGTTGTGCTAAGTGTCTTAGAATGTAAATGTATTCCAGTATAAGTTAGTTAATTCAAGTTCAGTTGTCAAGTGTCTTAAATGTAAATTAATTTCACTATAAGTTAGTCACTTAGTTAGTGCCAGTTACAGTAGTTAAATAGTTAGTTGTGTCAATTGTCTTTGAATATAATCAAGTGTTAGTATCTGTTAGCTTGTTAGCCAACTAAATGATACTGTGGCTTGTTTACATTCTAAGACACTTGGCACAACTAAATAACTAACTGTTTAAAACTAACCAACTTTTACTGACATTCATTTACAGGCCCCACTTTATATTAAGTGGCCTTAACTACTATGTACTTACATCAAAAATTAAGTACAATGTACTTATTGTGTTCATATTGTATTGCAAAACACTTTTGCTGCTATTGAGGTGGGATACGGGTATGGTTAGGGACAGGTTTGTTGGGATGGGTAGGGTTAAGGGTGGGTTAAGGTGTAAGGGATGGGTCAACAGTGTAATTATAAATGTAATTACAGAAATTAATTACAGATGTAATTACATGCAGGTATTTTTAAAATATAAGTACAATGTAAAAACATGTATGTACACAATAAGTGCATTGTACCAAATTATTAATTTAAATGTAAGTACATAGTTGTTAAGGCCACTTAATATAAAGTGGGTCCTATTTACATTCTAAAACACTTGGTTAAACTCGATAACT
The DNA here is from genome assembly GCF_001515625.1 of Sinocyclocheilus rhinocerous. Lineage (NCBI taxonomy): Eukaryota > Metazoa > Chordata > Actinopteri > Cypriniformes > Cyprinidae > Sinocyclocheilus > Sinocyclocheilus rhinocerous. The sequence continues at coordinate 452,875 of NW_015637534.1, read as the reverse complement.
AATGAATGAATGAACAAACAGATTCAGCACTAAAACTCATTTCCATTCTAAGGCACTTGGCACAAATATGATGAAGTGCTGAGTGCCGCACACCAAATGGCTGCTTGACCATGCTGTATTGTGCATCACACATGAGCCTGACGTCTCCATATGCTCTGGTTACCATTGGAGATGAAGCATCGTTTGTCACCTCCGGTGACAAAAGTGCACTGTACATTGCCTCCAGCATCACTCCGCCGTCGCCCCCCTGTGATTGCTGAAACGGACCCAATCAGGTAGAACAAACCGAATGAGCTCTGCTCCTGTCAACTCATCTTTGTAATTTCCAGCAAACTCTCAGTGTTTAAACACCTTGCATGCATCACAGCAAACCACCGAGGCTTAGATCTTTCACAGCACTTGTTAAAGCCTTCAGCGGAAACAGACTGTTCTCACAATGCCCTCTGTTTTTCACCTTCTCTTTGTCCCTTTATCTCTCTCTCTTTCGCCTGCAGCAAGCTCTGTGCAGACAATTAAGTTTGGGGTTACTAATGTTCCTCTCGCCTGTTCTGCTTTCCATTATGACCCCAGGCACTGTGACCTGTTTCTCTCTGTTCTGTGTCCCGTGTTCTATCAGTGTAATTTCCCCCTGATGGAAACCCCACATGGGCCTCTCTCTCTCGTCCATATGTACATTTCTGCCCAATATAGGAGCATGCCTGGTCATTTTTTCATGTGTGGAGGACTGAAATGGACCTTTATTTTTTTCCTTTATGACAAAATGCACTATTTTTAGCAAATATGTTGCATCCACAGCTCGTACAGAAGGGTCTAAATGTCTGAGACTCAGTGTTACTCTTTATTATGTTATAATTTTTATTCATAATTTGAGTTTGCTTTTATATTTTTCAGTATTAATTTAAATTTAAATTTAATTTGTTAAAGTTTAATTATTTTGTGTTGACATTTTTACTGAGGTAGGTTATGTAGATTTCGGTCTTTTTCTTTTTTTTGGTTCATTTTTAGTTTCAGTTCAGTTTTATTTATTTATTTCCAGTTAGTAATTTTAGTGCTTCAGCCTAAACTTATTCCTTATTTCAGCAGTTCTATTTCTCTTTTAGTTTGTTTTTCATCTAATATTTACATTTTATTTTATTTCATTTTTTTTATTTTATTTTTATCTTAATTAATAAAAAGGTTTTTCATAGTTTTAGTTTATTTTAGTTTTTATTACGATAATAATGCTGAGACTGCTAAGGAAAATACTTCTGTTTTTATTATGTCCTTATTTAAATTATTTTAAAAAGTGTAATAACTTATTGTATTGCTAGCATATCCATTTGACTGAAATGTTAAATTGAAAATTAACAATTAACATGGATTTCCAAATTTCTTAGTATTTGGTTTGGAGCTCCATGCACTCCACAAGTTTGTAAAACCAGATGATCATGTTTCAAGATTTGAAAAATGCTAAAAGAAAAAAAAAAAGGTCAGTGTTCTTCTTTTTATATTATATTTGATTTAACTCTGTCATAACTTCATTTTAAATAGTTTAATAATAGTTAGTTTAATAGTTTTAAGTAGCCTACTAAAACTTTAAATTAAAGATTTAAATTTTAAAAAGTAAGTGTGATTTTCAATGTGGTCTCAGAGTTTTGAACCCCACTGTACATTTTTCTCTTTCCATTTGATCCAAAGGTCTCCTCCCCATGGCTCCCGTGAAATGAAAGTGTGTTTTTTCTCTGGTTCTGTGCAGCAGAGGATGCCCTGTGGATCGATCAGTGGCCTTCCATCAGGTGGCTGCTAATGAATGAGATGAGAGTGGGAGGGTGAGTCTAGTGAAGTATTGCTCTCCTCAGCAGAGTTCTTGTCTCCGGGTCTGACAGCATCCTCCCCCCGGCCGCTTCACCACTATCTGTCCAGTCACTATCAATTACTAAGCTCTGAAACATTCTGTACCCTGTACACCTTCCACGGCGAGTGTGAATGCACATGTCGGGGCCTTAACCTGCAGTGTTAACGAGAGGTAATGCTACAGAGGCAGGTGGCCACCGAAGCATCTCGCTACCCATTTTGTGTAATTGTGGTCATCTCACCTTGACAATTGTGTGTGTGCTCTTGTCTTCCTACTAAGGACAAAGATGTTGGAGCTCTGGTAGAGTGGTCAACCCATGCAGGTACGATAGGACTGAATCCAGCCTACGATATTTCTTGTATTCCTTATCTTTTTCATAAAAAACTTATTACAACCATATTTGTTGAAGAAAATCCAAAAACTGAATAAAAATTTAGTTCCTGCTGAAAAAAAAGGTTAATCTAGCCTAAGGTGGTTTGCTGGTTTTAGCTGGTCTAGTTGGCAATACAGCCTGTCCAAATTGGTGTTGAGCTGGTTTAGCTAAGCAATCCAACTTAAGTTGAGGGCGGAAAAACAAACCACCCTTTTACTCACCTGCTATTCAAACTACCCAAAGAGCAAAACGAATGGTACAAAATGCCTCATACTTGAAGGAATTACACCATTTTGCAGTCTCGCAAACAAACTTGTCTCAATTAGGCCAATATTTCCCTTATTTAAAAAAAAGGAAAATATCCGGAACATTGTGGGTCCTATAGGCCGATATCTCTTTTGAATGTAGATTTTAAATTGCTTTCAAAGATTCTCGCACTGCGGTTGGAGAAAATATTTCCTTCTATCATTAATGAAGACCAAACGGGTTTCATTAAGGGCAGAAGTTCGAGTAACAATATTAGAAGGCTTCTAAATCTTATTGAGTTCTCTCATAAATGTGACATTGAGACCCTCATTTTATCATTAGATGCGGAGAAGGCCTTCGATCGAGTGGAGTGGCCATATTTATTTTATAGTTTGGAAAGGTTCGGCCTTGGTGATAATTTTATCCGATGGGTGCGTTTACTGTATTCTGCTCCACTCGCAGCTGTTGTCACTAATGGCCATAGGTCTGACAACTTCCCTCTGTTCTGCGGCACTAGGCAGGGCTGTCCCCTCTCACCGTTACTTTTTGCGTTAGCGATAGAACCATTGGCGCAGGCGATTAGGGAGGGGGCGGCCGTGTCTGGTGTTTCGGCTGGTCTTAAACAGCATACAATCTCCCTATATGCGGATGATATCCTGCTTTTTCTGTCGGACCTTGAATCCTCGGTGCCTGCTCTAGTAGATATTGTTAATTTATTTGGGAAGTTTTCAGGGTATAAAATTAATTTTTCCAAATCTGTTGGTTTGCACCTAAGACAACCAAGTTCTAGTAAAATTAATAAGACTTCCCTTCCATTAAAAGTGTCGGACTCTGGTTTTACATATTTAGGAGTTAATATTACCCCTACAATTTCCCAATTAGCTAAAGTAAATTTTTTCCCTTTGCTTGATAAAATCCGCAACGACTTAATTAGATGGTCAGATCTCCCCCTTTCCTGGCTTGGAAGAATTTCTGTAGTTAAAATGAATATAATGCCCAGGCTTCTTTACCCATTACAGATGATACCAATCTTATTGCCGATTAAAAGGGTAAAGGAATTAACTGGATGGCTTAGTTCATTTATATGGAACAAGAGGAAACCAAGACTAAAATTTCCAAAGTTACAGCTTTCTAGTTCCAGGGGTGGCTTGGGTCTGCCAAACATTAGAAAATACCAATTAGCCTGTCAGCTTAAATTTATTTTGGAATGGTTCAGAGAGGATCCTAAATCTACTTGGCTTGATTTAGAGGCTTCACAGTTATGTCCTTTACAAAATCTGTTATTTGTCAGAAGTTCTAAGGTAGTCAAAGCATTATGTGAGAACTCAATCGTGTTTAACACGTGGAAGGCCTGGTCTGTTATACGTAGGATTGAGGGCAGGGCTGGTTTGTCTTCCCTGCTGACCCCCATTAACAATAACCCCGAGTTTATCCCTAGCATTTCAGATTCTGGTTTTAAAATTTGGTATGATTATGGAATATGTAGACTTGGTGATCTGTTCAATGATGGCTCTCTATTATCTTTTGAAGACTTGGTTACAAAATACAAATTACCAAGATCAAATTTTTTCAGATTTCTCCAAATCAGGGATTATATTTTTAGAAGTACTACTCTTGTCACCAACCCATCCATGTCAACCATTGAGAAGTTTCTCTTAAATCCCCCGCTGAGTAAGCAGATCTCATGCTTGTATAATGCCCTTTGCTGTTATGATGTGGTAAACACACAAGACCTTAGAAGACTGTGGGAGGGGGAGTTACAATTGATCATAACAGAGGAGGATTGGGATCAGGTATGGAGTCAGGCGACTAAGATCTCCGTTTGTAACAGGGCCAGAGCTATTCAGCTCAGGATTGTGCATAGATTGACATCACACCACTCCTGAGAAGCAAGTTTAACCCAAGTAATTCTCCATTATGCCTTAAGTGTAAGGTGGAAGTGGGAGATTACACCCATTGCTTCTGAGAATGTTCAGTTGTTCGATATATGAGTCAAATATTTGGATTAAGGCTACAACTAGATCCCATGTCTTTAATTTTAGGTCTCCCAATTAGATATCTGTCAAATAAATTCGCTAAACGGTTATTTGATATCCTAGCTTTTGCTGCTAGGAAGAATATACTGTTATCCTGGATCAGTGATAAACCCCCTTGAAGGGATGGCACAAGATTGTCAGAGAAATGATTCCATTAGAATTCTTAACATGTGTTATTCATTCGTCAACTGAAGATTTTCATAAAGTCTGGACTCCATATCTAGATTGAATTGATGTTTCTTTGAGTAATATTTTAAAGTATGGTATATAATGCTCCTGTATGTTCCCTTTTTTTTGTAATTGTAATGGCTGGGCTTTGTTATTTGTTTTTAATTTACGTTGTAAATTGTTAAAAATGTTGATTTAAAAAGATGCAATAAAAAAAATAAAAAAAATAAAAAAAAACTTGTCTCAAATATACGATTAAAAAACCTATAAACACACTCTCACATCGTCGAATGCAGTTCTGTATAATCACGCTTGATTCTCGGCATGAAGAACCGAGCTGAGGAGCTCTGATTGCCAAAGTCACAGTCTGAGAGTGACTGATGAACAAGGCTGAAATTTCATGTTTCCTCTCCAGACCCCTTAAGCAGATGTCACATTCTGGCAATTTTCCCTTCAGTATTAATGGAAAGGCTCAGCTGGCCAGAGAGAAATGGTTATGAGTCAGCTGCCGAGAGGGAGAGGAGGGCACCAAGCTTTTGGAAAGTTTGCGTTATTCTCGAAGAGCTCTGAAGGTGAGTAATGACAAATCTAATCAATTAATCATCATCCCTTTATATGAGCTGAGAGTATCTATTCTGTTATGCATATCTCCTTCGGACACGAGGAAGGCCAAATGGAACTCCATTAACAGAATGTGTGTTTAAAACATCTTCTTTTGAGGAACTGTGTGCCATGCACAATGAATAGGAAGGCTTTTGTCTCTTTTTGATTTAGTTCCTCCGGCTTTGTGGCCAAGAATATATTCTTTTCATGCCTTATTTTGCTTGAAGAACTAGCAAGAAATGCATCTTAGCCGTAAATTGTCTTAAAGAATGGGCTCTAATGACCTAACAAACTTTAAAATAGCCTATATTATTGAGTCGCCCCATTAAGTATAGCCAGTATTTCCTACCCATGCATTCATCATGGTACGGACAACCTGGCTGTTGATTTATACCGTCATTTATTCCACATGAAATGAGCAGAGATTACATATTCTATTCAAATACATATAATGGGCTGACTGTGTGTGTGTGTCGGCATAAGAGAGTGAGTGCTTTTTCATTTTCTAAAAGTTTACCTGGCTCTTTTTACAATTTACATCCAACCATTTAGCAGGAAGTTCTCACAGTGCAACAATCTTGGAGGTGTGGGAGTTCTATGCTTTTTTTCATCGTTATTCTTTCAATTTATATGCACCTCATTGTCATGGGAGTCACTGTAAGCATAAGCCCATTACCTGCAGCTAAATGGCTTTCTGGTTGGTGATCACCAGCATTGTACCAATGTGCTTAGCATTCACGGTCTTCCCTGTTGGAAAAAAACAAGCCATGTGGTTAATTTGAGTCTAAGGTGGTCTACCAATTATAAAAAGCTTAACCAAAATGATCTACCAGGTCTACCTCGGTCATGCTGGCTGGTGGTCCATCTTGTCAACCATCTAGACCATTAACAGACCGTCCCTGCTCTGTTTCTATAACCACTAAGTGATAATTGGCATTAAAAGGTTAAGATCCCTCATCTAGACTGGCTTTGGCAGATTAAAAACCATGTAAAACCAACTATTCAGCTGGTTTTGACTGGATTTTGCTGCAAGGTCATCAAAGGCTTGTTAGATCGGTGCACCACCTGACGCCAACCCAAATTCTCAATCCATCACACCTCTTTCATTTGAAAACGCTTTCAGAGCGGCTTGTTTTGCTAACTCAAGTCACAAATTCACAACCAATAATTTCCCAAATGGCCTTTTGGCCACACATTTCAAACATGGCATGTGCAGCCATGCCACACAAGGCTCACTTCATTCCACAATCACAATCAGAGACAATCTCTGGCAAACCAGAGCTCTCCAATCACTTCTCTGGTTCAGGCATGGATACAGAGCTTTGATTGAAGAGCTCTGCTAATCAGAATGCTTTGACATTCTTTCCCCTCATCAGGGCTGGAGGTTTGGGTGTCCTGGGTTGGGCCTGCAGGGCTGAAAGCAAACTCCCCCTCACAGTCTCACATGCACTCCGCAGGCATTGAGTAGGAGAATACCCTCTGATTACAGCTCTGCAACCTCTTTAGCCTCATGAATCAGCCGTGACGACTAATGATGACAGACAGGAAGGGACTGTGTGTGGGGGCCCAGGTGGCTTTTTCATTTCTTTTTAACCAAAATAATTTTAGTCTCTTTAGTCATATTTTATAACCAATGAGATTTTAGTCACTTTACAAAGTAGTTTTTGTGCTTAAAACACTTTACACACATTTGTGCCCAAATGTACACTATTATTTTTTTAAGAAATTAACACTTTTGATCAAAAGTGACAGTGAAGACTTTTGTAATGTAAAAAAAAAATAAAATAAATAAGTCAAATAAGTTAAAGAATACTGAAAAAAAAAAAAAAAAAAAATTAGGCAGCACAACTGTTTTCAACATTGATAAGAATAAAAAAAATGTGTCTTGAGCACTAAATCATTAGAATGCTTTCTGAAGGATCATGTGACACTGAAGACTGGAGTAATGGCTGCTGAACATTTAGCTTTGCCATCACAGAAATACATATTTATATTTTTAATTATTTATTTAGTCATTTTAAAATTGTAATAATATTTCACAGTATTACTGTTTTATACAGTATTTTCAATCAAATACATGCAGCCTTTGTGAGCATAAGAGAATTATTTCAAAAACCTCATAACATCATACTGACCCCAAACTTTTGAACTGTAGTGGATGTGCACATGGTTACAGATGTTATGAAAAGAGAGAATTATTTTATTTTATTCAGATTAAGTGGTTAACTGTATACAAGTGCAATCTGAATTTACGAAATATTAAATAAGTCTTAATTGGCAATATTTATAGTAAAAATAATCTATTTATTTTGCAAATACTAAAAATAATGTTAAACTCAAAGAGAATTGCTCTTTGCAGTCCCCTGTACATCCATTAACTTTTGTATTTCTGAGTAAAACAGAATATTCCATAAAATAATGAAGGGTGTGACTTGATTTTATCTGTGATGTAGCTAAATGCATGTTTGTTAAAGCAGAGTCGCGTGACAGACACAGTGATGATGCAGTACACAAGCCTTAAACTAATAACAAAACATACTTACAGTAGCTGATTCAGAATATGCGCCAGATTGTCATAGCAAAGTCGTAATTGACCCATTTTTTTTAGAAATAGCCTTTGTGCACAGCCAGCCTTGTACTCTCCTAGGTTCACAAAACTGTCTTCCATAAATTGCGTTGCACAAATTCGAACATCTGGGTTGTGCTGTTCTGTTGTAAATAAATCTTAACCAATGATTCCTCATTGCATCTACTTTCGGAAGGCCAAATAAAGTGCTTTTGCTTTCGCACAGAAACACACAGCGTCTCCCTGACATGGCTGCATCAACACTACTGCGGTTCCTGAAACCATGCCTTCTTTCTTTGCGTGCACATTTGGGAGGCATTACGCAAATATTTCCACATTGTGACGTAGACATGTGGGAGCGTGTTTCAATGAGGCGTTTTAGCCTGGTCTGGATCAGCCTTCTCTTTTAGATATAAATCTTTTTGTGGGAGACTTTGAGCTTTGTAACTCTGCAGATCTTATACATGCACAAATAGCTACATAACACTAAAGAAAAGGAAAACAAGAAATCGCATCATATGACCCCTTTAAGGTCGATCATGGATCAAATCGCTCCACCATGGCAAACAGCGAATATTTGTGCTGTTTAATGCATTTGAGATGTTGTGTTTTCCTCAGTGCATAACTGACACGTCACAAGTATATTTTTCATCTGTAAGTTGTTGGACATTAAATGTGACACATGTAGAATTTTAATCCTACATATAAGTGAATTTTTATCATAGCAGTAACTGAGAATCAGATGTAAGCTGCTAATACAGCCCTACTATCTCAAATGAGTTAATGTGTGTTCCTCTTATCAGTTAAAATGTAGTCGGATTTCTATTATTATTTTCATTTTTAATTCAGTGGTTTTAACTTTTAATTTAGTGTTTTTAATGCTTTAATGTTTTAAATAACAATTTTAGATTGTAATGTTTTAATGTTCTACAAATAACCATAAAAGGTACAGCTGTCATAAAACCCGAGAGAAAGGCTGCGTGGCTAGAAATTGCTGATCAGCTGAATGTGCAAGTAGCAACCATGTTAAAATGTTTTCATATATCTTTAAAAAAGAAACAAAAAAAGGTCATTACATTTTGGGCACAATACATTAAATATAGCTGGTTGTAGCCTATTTTATATTTATTTGATTATTTAAGTTGCATTTTCTGTATACTTTTATTTTTGGACTAATAATAAAGTCAACTAATTGTATGTGAGAGGGCCAGTGGTAATATCAATGCATTGCTATTGGTCAGTGTTAGAGGAGCTCAGTTTAGCCTGACAGTTAGCCTGCTCCGGACCAGGTTAGTTTCCCAGCATAAGTTGCTACAGTGACTGAGCTTGAGCTATAGTAATTTTGCTTTATGAAACCAAATCAAGTGAAAATAAGTCAGACTAACTGAAATAAACCTGGCTTATTTGGTAAACTTGTTTTACGAAACAGCCCCTAGGACATGCATTAAGAAAGAACATGAGTCAATTTTGATTTTGTGTTGACTCATGCAGAATGATCAGTATACTCTTCCTCAAAATTGAGCTTCAAAAGTTTACTCCCAATTACTTAAATTAACTTAAATTGTCCATAAGACAAAGCAAAAAGTGCTTCTGAGGTAGGAAAGTTTTAAATTGCCATTTACTCGGGATGGTCCTCACTGCAGAACACAAGATCCAGGGGGTGAGGTTGAATCCAACTCCTCCCACCTTACATATACCTAAACCTACCCGTCTCCACCCCCTGATCCCTAAACCCACCCATCTCCACCCCTAAACCTACCATCTCCACCCCCTAGATGTGGATCCAACCCCGCCCCCTGGATCTTTGTTCTGTAGTGAGGGGCTACTGATTTACTCACCCTCATGTTGTACCAAACCTGTATGCACTATATGTTGTATGCTACCAATAGCTGACTGTTAGAGCTAATTCAGTGTAGCAGAGATGTCCAAATTGATTTGTTATAAAAACTTGTCAGACTTGTGCAAAACAGTTGCTTAATGAAAGATGCTTCTCAACCTTTAATTACTTATTTAAAACTGTATATCGTGGCCATAACTGACTGAACAACACCGCATCTATGGAATCTGGGAGCCTCACATTTCGGCAATACTATCAGCAGCCTCTCGGTATAAACAACCTCGCAATTCCACTAATGTGTCAATTGAACAGATGTAGCTGGACGTTGTGCTGTCTGGCCCCTGCTGTCATGGTGATCCCTCGCTCTTGTGTGAGGATGGCATTAATCTCTCAGTGTCGTGAATGAGGATCACAAAGGCCTGAAATTAGCGGCACGCCCCCAGCTGCACTCAATGTCACATTTAACTGAAACACACACATACACGTGCATAAACACTTTGCCAGGAGTCATTAATTTTAGAGCTGAGCCTGGAAATTCAGCTATGGCCTTTTCATACCCGGCTAATGGCCTCTAATTGTGCTCTTAGCAGGTGTTGTGCTGAAGTGACGAGTTCTGTCTCTCATCCCAAAGCCAGGCTGGCCCTTCACCCTCACTGAGAAACAGAGGTGGTCTCACTGCATTCAAAACAACAGGACAGATTGCTATCCATCATAACTTCTCTTTCAGAGGCTGTGTTTCTATGTCCTTGAATGTGCAGTTTGTTGTACTGTGATAGTTTTGACTTTTTTTGCAATGGAATACAGGTTTTTCATTGCATACTGCACAGTAGCCTATGAACTGCCTATGAACATGCAGCAGTATTTGGTATTTACATCAAACACCTTTTGTTCTATTCCAGATGACTTTGTTGATGCCACTTCAATGAGTGCAGATAGCAGCAATTTACATAATGCGAGTATATATAAAAATGCAATACGGTTCAATAACGGTAACACACATACACAGTTTTTTTTTACCCCTTCCACAAAGTATGATGGGCACACTGCCACAGTATGTGACCATAGACTTTTCAAAACATATTCCACATTGATGTCTTTTTTGCAATGGAATACAGGTTTTTCATTGCATACTGCACAGTAGCCTATGAACTGCCTATGAACATGCAGCAGTATTTGGTATTTACATCAAACACCTTTTGTTCTATTCCAGATGACTTTGTTGATGCCACTTCAATGAGTGCAGATAGCAGCAATTTACATAATGCGAGTATATATAAAAATGCAATACGGTTCAATAACGGTAACACACATACACAGTTTTTTTTTTTACCCCTTCCACAAAGTATGATGGGCACACTGCCACAGTATGTGACCATAGACTTTTCAAAACATATTCCACATTGATGTCACATGACCATTATGCTGCAAACTGTGTTATGTTATTATTATTTACATATTATTATAGTATTTATTAATATTTTTAATATTATTTAGTATATATTATATTATTATATAATATTATTTTCAGTTTGAGTAATTTTGTTATGTGCTTTTGTCATTTTTATGATTTAATATGAGCTTTAATGTATTTATGTTTAGTTCAATTTTATTTTTAATCATTTTAGTACTTAAGCTGATATTATTTTAGTTAGTTGCCAAAGAAACATTTCCAATTTTCAAAGTATTTTAAGTTTTATCTAATGTTAAGTTAACATTTGTATTCTATTTTATTCCAGCTGTATTTCAATTAACAGAAACTATTTTAATATTTAGTCTTAGTTTTAGTTAATAACACCAATGCATATTAACTCTTACTTTGCATTTTTAACTCAATTTTGACAAAAAATGTTTTTAATTTTGTCAGTTCAAACAAACAATTTAAGCAGCAGGTTTTAATAATTTTATATAGCTTGACGTTCATACCCAACATTAGAAATGGAAGGTGAGGTTGATCACATTGCATTGTGGGATGGAGTATCTCGCATTGTGTGCTCTGATTATATACCACACATTTTAGCAAATGCTGTAGGTATCTAATGCATAGGCAAAAAAAACAAAAAAACATAGTATGAATATTATGGTAGTGTGCCATTCTGAACATTGCCTTTGTAATAACTCCATTGGTCCACTTTATTGTGTGGCATATTTTAAGTATCCAGACTACTTTTACTTAAGTAACCATGAAACAAGGGTTTTTCTAAGTCTAATGTTGACCAGAACATTGTTTTTAACGGAACTAAATCAGCTTAAGGCAAATATTCTTTTAGAAGGAGCTCAGCTGTATTGGTGTGAAAAACTGCAGATCTTAACTGAGCGTATGGAGTACTGCTTGGTTTTAAATTTGTCTGGCTGTACATGAAAGCAGTCCCATGAAGCTTGCCCTCTTTGGACATTTAAAATTTTTTTGTATCATTAAAACATTGGAGGTAGAGGAAGTTCTATTATTGCCAACTTGACCTTTAAAGGGTAATTGCCTTTTCCTTACCAAAGGATAAAAACCCTGAAATTTTCAAACGAAAATAGGACCTTCTTTACAAGCTACAATAAACTAAACAATAAAAATATGTTTCTCCATAAAATGCTAGCTATATCACTCAGGAAGAGATCTTAAATAGCTTTTAAAGAAAAAAAAAGGCACAGTATTTATGGTACTGATTCAACTGTTCCCACTGAAATGTTCCCAGTATAAAAGAGGTTGCATTTGAATGAGAACAGTTTTATACGAATCAAACGGGTACATTGGTCACTTTACAAACTACGGTCATGTGATATGTTTTCCATGTTGTGAGAGAAAAAAAAAAAAAAAGAGACAAGGCTTTAAAAGAGAAAAATGCTTTCTGGCTCTTCGGAAACAGAGTCAAAGTTTTATCCTTAAGTTTATGGGGAAACTCTGGCTGCAGAATGAAAGCGTTCCACTGCAGCTGTCATGAAAGATAGACTTTAAAGGGCACTTTTCAGACTATTGTCACATCAAAGCACTGTGGCTCTCTTTGGGGTATTGTGCTACTTTAATGATTTTTCTTTTCTTTTTTGAGTTGGCAGGAAGCTATCATATATAGAAACCACCTGATATGGAAGTGCAGTGAAAGGAACTGTATCTGGTAAAGATGCTTGGAGAAGACCAGCGATTTGAAAACAGGAAAACAGAACAATTGGGAAAAAAAAAAATAGCTCAAGGAAAATATGAAAAATTGATTGTCACACAAACCAAAGATGTTGTCATTAGGCCTCTTTAACATGATTTGAGATGTGTGTAGCTTACACACATCACACTGATGTAATATATGTTGGCCCTGAAAAGTATTTGGGCAATTAAAGTAATAGTTCACGCTCAGGCCAGTCAAGATGTAGATGAGTTTGTTTCTTCATCAGAACAGATTTGGAGAAATTTAGCATTTACATCACTTGCTCACCAATGGATCCTCTGCAGTGAAAGGGTGCTGAATGAGAGTTCAAATAGCTGCTAAAAACATTACAGTAATCCACAAGGAATCAACACAACTCCAGCCCATCAATTAACATCTTGTGAGGAGAAAAGCTGTGTGTTTGTAAGTTATAAATGCATCATTAAGGCGTTTTAAATGTAAACCATCACTTCTGGCCAAGATATGAGTTCATAATCCATAATAACACTTTCTCCAGTGAAAAAGTCCATCCCATGTTGTCTTCTCACATTAAAATTCACTTACATATTTCTCTCCTGATTTAGATTAAACTTTTTTTTTTTTTTTTTTATTGGAGAAAGCAATATTATGGATAGAGTTGTATTTTAGTTGAAAACGACGGTTTGAAGTTTAAAATATTTTGATGATGCATATTATTTACCAGAATTTATTTAGGAGAAAAATGTAAATGTGCAGTATTTCTGGAAAAGATTAAACTTTTTTTTTTTTTTTTTTTATTGGAGAAAGCAATATTATGGATAGAGTTGTATTTTAGTTGAAAACGACGGTTTGAAGTTTAAAATATTTTGATGATGCATTTGTTTACTACAAACATGCAGCTTGTAGATTACTTGTGGATTATTGTGATGTTTTTATCAGCTGTTATAGTTCTCATTCTGACGGCACCCATTCACTGTGGAGGGTCCATTGCTGACCAAGAGTACATTTACAGCAAATTTTTATCCAAATCTAATTTGAATGACAGATTCAGCCTTCCATATGTTCACTGCAGAAGCCGTTACAGGAGCTTGTACTGCATAGGATAAGTTACCATTTCCATGGGGAAGGTCTACAGTTAGACAGTATTCTGAGGTGGTCGCCGTGATTTTGTCAAGTAAGACATGTTCCTGGAGTATCATGGTATACCTTGAAGGATGGTCGCCGTGATTTTGCCAAGACATGTTCCTGGATTAACATCTTTTGTTGATCAACATAACTGTCCAAAAATATAGACTTAACCCAACCCTACCCATAATTTATTCCTAAAAACAGTGTGAAATGATAGCTGATTAACAAGGGTGTAGAAGCACCTAACCCTGATTGTAAGCCTAAAACAGATATTTCCTGAAAAGTTATCCCTCAATTCTGATTGGTTGATAGGAATGTTGTTCCAGGAACTACAAGGATGTTGATCCAGGAACATGTTCTACTTGGTGAAATCACGGTCACCATGCTGAGGTACTGTAGTACAGTAGAGTGTTTTGAACATTGGAGTTAAAAGGAAGAAAATTGATCACCAGAGTCCAGCGTGGACAGAAAAGGTCAGGAGCTCCACTCCTCTCATCTCATACTCCTGATGGAGGTGCTCTTCCCATAATTACAGTGTAAGCAGTGCATTCTAAGTGCGCCTAAAGCAAACATCATCAGGCTGACGGCAGTAATTTTATATCATTACTGAATATGACTGGGTAGGGACATTAGCAATGGAACATTAAACTGCCTCGTGCCACTTCCAAATGGTTTGTAAAACAACGTACGATTCTCTTTTCATGATTTATGCAACTTTCAGGAGACCGGCACAGAAACGGGGATGGAAAGAATGGGATTCGGTATGTGCTGATGAAGAGGAATTCAAGAATGATGATGAGAGTGATGATGAATCATGATGAGTCATTTAAAAAGTCAGAGACTAGTGCAATGTGGTGATAATAACAACAGCTGTGGTCGTGAAATATTTCAGACATCTGCTCCCCATTGAATATTTTGTTTACTCTCATAATGAGGCAACAGCTTATTTAGCATGTTTTATTATTACTGAACTAATCAATGCAGGGGACTGCAGAGTGTGTCCTGGGTCATGTTAATCCAGTGTGGCTTACTAGGTCAGCCTGAAAAGTTTCAAAAAGTTTGTCCATTCATCAAGTTAAGCTTAAAGTTTCATGAGCCTCTGGGCTGCTTTTCACTCCTGCTCATTAGCTGTGTTTTCAGAACACAGGTTTATTCCACGTTATCTTCAACATATTCTGGCTAACCAATTAGACCAGATGGTCCTTGATCGCAGAGCAGTACAATGCCAACTCTGGTTTTGGGCTCAGTTTTAAAGGAATATTTTGTGCAAAAGTGAAAATTCTGTACCATTTACTCACCCTTATGTAATTTCAATCTGTATCTGTAAAACGTTACCTAATTTTTGTGTTCAGAAAAGAAAGAATAATAAGAAGAAATATAGCTGCAAGCAGCGATGACAAGCACACGCCCCGGTACACACACACACACACACACACACACACACACACAGGGAACAGTATATAAAACTTTGGTAACACTTTACAATAAGGTTTCATTTCTTAACATTAATTAACTATATTAGTTAACACATGGACAGTATTTATATAGGATGTATAAATCTTAGTTAATATTAAGTTCAAAACTTACTAATACATTATTAAAATTTAAAGTTTTATCTGTTAAGGGCACAATTTGTAAGTTTTCGCCGCTAGAGGTCGCATTTTCAAAACAATAACAAAGGAAGCTTGATGACGCTATGAAGGAGAGTGGAACGATGTCGTTTTCACCATCCAGAGATGTCCGAATCATGTTCACGGATGTAATGAATTATTATTATTATTATTATTTCTATAATAATAATTTTACCTTCCAAAGTTATTTAAACAGAGAATAAACTATACAAAGAAAGTGAGCAAAGAACATTTACATTGTCAAGGAACAGTAACTGACTTTATAGCACGAGTTCAAGCACTCTCAAAAAACTCCCCGTATAATCAGCAAAGCTGTTTATACACTGTTTGATAAATGAATCTCCTACTCGCATCATATGTACATCTGCACTTTGTTATTTATGATGAGAGAATTTGCGAGAGAGCAGAATTCATGACGCAAGTGCGAGCGCTGAACAACAAAACTCCGGTGTTTCATTGATGACTCATCGAAACGCTTCTGATTGGCCGTTGCATTCATAAACTCAAAAGACTCGTGTGTGATTGTTAATAACGTGCAACACTGTAAAAACCCGTAAAAAGAATCATGGCACAACA
The DNA here is from genome assembly GCF_001515625.1 of Sinocyclocheilus rhinocerous. Lineage (NCBI taxonomy): Eukaryota > Metazoa > Chordata > Actinopteri > Cypriniformes > Cyprinidae > Sinocyclocheilus > Sinocyclocheilus rhinocerous. The sequence goes on along the minus strand of NW_015637534.1, from coordinate 436,773 downwards.
TTGCGCAGATCTAAATGTAATGCTGCAGTCAGCACTTTTAATTTCATTTTCATTTTATTCGCGACAGCCGTAATAGATTTAGTTTAACTGTACAGCAGCATTTTTGTCCACATGTGTTGCCATAGTAGTTTCTAAAAGCGGAAACCGATAGCGCGGGTATTACGACATTGATAGGCGACAATGAACTGAGGCGAGACATTATTTAAAATTGGAATTTCTCTGGATTTAAAAAATCCTTGGGGATTTTTGGGATAACGTAAGTGTACAACTGCATGGAATATGTAACACTGTGCAAGTGGTTTTGGGATATTTTATTACGAAAATCTTACATATTGTGCCTTTAACATTAGTTAATGTACTGTGAACTAACATGATCATGAACATTTTTATTAAATAACATTAAAAAGGTTAAATAATGCTGTCAAAATATTTTTTGTTAGTTCATGTTAGTTAATGCATTAACTAATGTTAAGAAATTAGACCTTATTGTAAATTACCAAAACTTTTAATGATAAGCATATTTTAAAATGATTTTAATGACCTATAAGCATTTGTGAAATAATTATACAAAACTATATTACCAGTACAGTATTAACTAATTCTATGTATTTGTTTGTCATTCTAACTAATGGAAACTTGAGTAGTAAAGGAGTAGTCTTAAAAGATTTCTTATCCTATGACTCCATCTGGTGGACAATCGTATTACAGCCTTCATCTGTCAGCTGAAATATCTGATAGTTTTTTATTTGCTGTTAGCTCCCAGAGCATCAAAAATTAATACAAAAGCATGTTTCTTCAGATTGACTTTGAGAGAAAGTTTTAAGGAGTTTGGACAATGCACTTTCAAGATGTTTGCCGTTACTAAAAAATCACCATGGCAACACCATTTGAGATATCCAAGAACCGTTCACAATTTAGGTTCCTCAGTGTTTTGGCATCATGTTGACAAAGTTTGGTGTAAATTGTATGACAGCAGCTGGAGGAGTATATAGAAGAATTTTAAAGTTTGAAGTGTTGCCATGGCAACAGTATTTAAGATATAAAGAATCTTTTCGCATTTTTACATCTGCCGTGTTTTGAGATTATTTTGATGAAGTATGAAGCAAATCGGGTAAAAATAAAAGGCTGATTTTAAAGCATTTTGAAAATTACACACTTCCTACTGCCAGTTGGTGGCACTATAACTTTGGCTCATAATAGTCACGTCTATGTGATCAGACTCCTTCAATGACCAGACTGCTGAATTTTCATCAAAATCAGTCAATGTATGCTGAAGTTATAACACACTTCTTTATTCTTATTTTTCACCATAAATTCGTTGCCTAACCATAGCTAAACCATTCGAGTTATCAAAAATTCATTTTTTGGCAAATGTTCCTTTAAGAAAGTACTGTTTAAGTTTTACCTGGTGTAAATAACTCATTATGACATTTTTTTCACAGTTAACTACTAAGCAAGCATAAGGAGAGAGAGAAAGGGGGAGGTAAGAATGAAATTTAGCAGAGTATTTATGAACCTCTCAGATATTCAGAGCAGTGATGGATAAAACGTCACTGAATACCGAAGTGAAAAATCCCATTTCTCAGACACGCGGTGGGAGATTGAACATGAAGGGGATCATTTCTCTGCCCTGGCTAATGTCTCTTCTGAGAGTCCTCTTTTTGCTAAATTAATTTCACTTCCTTTAAGTGCATGTTTACTTTAAACAGCACCGAAGTCCCCTGAATAAATGCATTTCTTTCTCATCCCCTGAATGTGCAGATGCTCTCCAGGTGCATGTAGAATTCAAGTATGCCCAAAAGACATTTTGAAGGCTTTATTCAAATTGCAGTTTTCTACATCACTGAAATGTGTGCCCACCCGTGTGTAACTGAAGTATGTTGGCTGGAGAGTGTGTTTACTGTGCTTTTACCAGGAACTGTAAAACTGTCTAAGTGAATGAAACACAAACAGCAAATAATAGGTTATCTTTCCATCATTCCTAAACCAGCTGCAAGGCGATGTTATGGATTAACTTAATCAGTGGCATTACTAACTTAACCACATTCTTTACAGCAGAAATGATTTTTGATTGCATCACTGAATCACTATTTTCTTGTTTATCCCTGTAAAGATGCTTTGACGCAATCTGTATTGTATAAAGTGTCAGGCTATATAAATAAAGTGACTTGACTATTGCTTTTACGACGTCACCAGGGTTGCCAGGTACCAGCCCAAAACATATGCCACTAAAATACAATCACCATTATGCGTCAAACTTGAAAATCACTGGTAATTATAAACAATCTGTTATCATAAAAGGAGCTCTCTCACAAAACCAGTGTTGGGGAGTAACTACTCACATGTAACATAATTATGTTATTTAGTTACAAAATAAATGTAACTGTAATCAGTTACAGTTCCTGAGAAAATATGTGTAATTAAATTAGTTACTTATAAAAATTTTAAAGATTACAAAGGGGGTTACATCTGAATATTTTCACAATTGACTGCTCTAAATTATAATGAGACATGTTTCAGGAGTTTAGGACACAGAATAGGACACGTTTATATGATAACTGTTTTATTTCTTATTTGGGTTTATGTATATGTGTGTGTTTTTTTTTTTTTTAGATTAACTGTTAGATGCCAGTGTTTCCTGTAGCTATGCAAAGATTTGATTTCAAAAACAGTATCATAGCTATTAAACTATTACTTGTTGTGGTTTTAAATTTGTATTTAACCTCAGAACGATTTCAAAGTTAAAAGAGGTGCTTTTGTGGAATATGCACTTTAAAAATAAATAATAATCTTAATTCAAATGATGAAGGATTCTGAAAGTCTGACAGTGTTGTGTTGAGTCCTACTGTAAGGTTAACCCTGCCTGCTTTAAATGTTTCAAAATGATTAACATTTGAAAACATTCGTTAGAAATTTAGAAAAGTAGTCAAAAAGTAATCAAATGTAATCAGTTACATTACTTTAATAAAGTAATTGGAATAGTTACACTACTTATTACATTATAAATAGGGTAACTTGTTTTCCAAAGTAACCTTCCCAACACTGCACAAAACCCATAATCTTGCAGTTTTATCATTGACAGAATGTTATTTTTTCAATACATACATTTCAGTCAATTACAATTTATGCAATATGTCAAACCTTTAAACTGTGAAAAAAAAATCAACCCACGGCAACACTTTACGAGTAGCCCAATTCCGCTGGAAAAACTCATACTTGGCAACACTGGACGTCACATTGTATTGCGAATGCAGCTTCACGGTCGCGTGAACTGAAGCAGTTATTAAATGCACAAGCCTAAACGGTTCTCTCTGTACTCTAAACGGTTCTCTGAAGTACCTGGATGCTCGCGCATTCGCACTGCAGGAACTAGGAACGATTTTAGTTCTAGGAACTCCTTTTACGGGAACTAAATTAGCTCCTACTTCAGAGTAGGGCTTAAACCCGCGCTATAGGAACTACCAGTGACGTAAGTCAAGTCAAGACACCTTTATTTATATAGCGCTTTTAACAATACAGATTGTGTCAAAGCAGCTTTACAGTATCAAAATAGGAAAATAGTGTCAATGCAGAAGAACAATAGTAAACACTTATTTTTCAGTAAGTGTACGTTGATTGGCCGAACGCATGTGGGAAAACGCCGGCACCCGCTATTTTTAAAAAGCCGGATAAAGTCAAGTCAAGTCAAGTCAAGTTTATTTGATAGTTCTGCCCTGACGATAACGCGGAGCCATATAGTTAATATCAGTAATACGCAGCATGCACGATACAAGGAAATGGTCAGTAACATCATCACTTTGAGGTACGATATAACACACAACAGTTTATTATTCATGGAGCAGTTTACAGTAGGCTACAAGATGGAAACACCGACTTGATCTCGACTCGATCATATGTAGAAATGCAAGTTGCCGTAGTAGTAGATTTCGTCTCTTAGTCCTCTGATTTGCTCTTTCTATCGCATAACTTCTACGTCTACATTCTCTCTCCATTATCACGAAACCCAGTATATACATCAAAAACACAGCTTCAATCACGGTTTACGTTGTTGAATGTTGCGCTTAAATTACTTTGCTGTCCGCCGTCTTACGTCACTTCTGCGTTTCTGTTGGCGGTGTGAATGCAACCAGGAAAACGGCCCGGGGGAACCACCCAACCGGCTAGTTCCTATAACTTATGGCGCTTTTCCACTGCATGGTACGGCATGGTACGGCTCACTTTTTGGGGGTTTTCCACTGGGTAGAGTACCTGGTACCTGGTACTTTTTTTAGTACCACCTCGGTTGAGGTTCCAAGTGAACCATACCGTTACCAAAACGTGACGCGTAAACTCTGCTGCTGCAGTGGAAACGCAAACCGTGCCGAGCCGAACCGTGCCGTGCCGTACTGAGCCGTACCGAGCCGAGTCGTACCACGCAGTGGAAAAGCGCCATTAGTTCCTAGAACTATGCGGTGCGAAAGGAGCTATATACAGGTGCGATGACAACTCAGCTTCATGAATTGGATCGTTCTAAAGAAACAGATATCTCTCACATATGTAGCGTTCGAAAGTCGACAAAAAAAATAAAAAATCAAACTGCCCTCTCTCTCTCTCTCTCTCTTGGATTCTACTGAATCGGTTTGTCTGTGCGGTTCAACAAAATTTGCCGATTAAAAGACGATTCACCAATTCAAATACGCTTTCAGGCCTTTATTTAATAGCAAGTTTTTTAGTTAAATGCTGCTGCTCTTTGGTATACTTTGACGTACGTTACATAAATTACTGTAATGTGGGGTTTGGGTTTTGTTTTTGTTTCATGTTCATCTTCATGTCCATGTCTTTTATTTTGTAATTGTTTCCTGATGTTAGTGTCATGCTTCCCTTGCCTCATGTCTGTCTGCCTTGTGTATGTGTCATGTTCTGAATGGTTGTTTTAGTCATGTGTCTTGTTTCCCATTGGTTTGTTCTTGTCATGTGACCCTCTTGTTTCCTATAAGTAGCCATCATGTTGCCATTGTCTGTCGTCGTGTATTGATGTTGTAACTCTGCTGTTGGTGAGTCCTGTCCATGCCAAGTCAAGTCTGTTCTAGTCAAGTCTGTTCTAGTCAAGTCTGTTCTAGTCAAGTCTGTTCTAGTCAAGTCTGTTCTAGTCAAGTCTGTTCTAGTCAAGTCTGTTCTAGTCAAGTCTGTTCATGTCAAGTCAAGTCAAGTCAAGTCACGGATTATTGTTTGGATCACACTGTAAATAAACTGCACTTGGGTTCTCACTTCAACTCGCCTTCAGTGGATGATTCGTTACAATTACTTGCATTCTACTTTTTAGTTTTGTTCAATTGCAGCAAGGGAAAGCATACCCCTAAAACTGTTCATATGTATGTCTATACAACAGGTAGGCAACTTTCCATTTATATTCTGAGTTCCATTTATTTGGCTCAAAAATCTACCTGTCTAAGCCTGTGTGCTTTTGTGAGTCAAAGATGGCTGATTGCTTGTATTTGTGTTTATTTATATATTTTTTTTGCATGTCTTTTTTCGACAGAAAACAGGAGTCCCTCCTGGAAAATGAATTACATGAAATAATGAAGTCACTGAATTAGATCATTAGCTTGATTAACTCACCCCATATGTTGCAGTCATGAGAGAATGATGAAAAAGCAGGAAAACACATCAGCGCTTGTGAATCATAATTAAGAAATGCTAATTGTGTTTATCATTACAGGAAAATCAATGGCTAACTCTGGAAACGTTACACTTGGTTTATTTTGTTTGGGCTCAAGATTTCATTTTAGAAGCGACATATTATCGCGCTGAACGCTGAGAAAATATATGTCATTACTTTAAAGTTTAACTGTCACATAGGCTACTGTAACTTTAAAAAGATCTCATTGCATGTTTGACAGAAAGTTCTTTTGCATTTGCATTATTTTGACTATTTTGATGCAAATAGAATTTTCATTTATAGGTACAAATTGAATAAAGAGGTGTCTCCATAATATTATACACCCTGTGCCTGGCAATACCGCTTAGCTCAAGTATTAAAGCTGACTACCTTGGCCCTGGCGTTGCTTTGAGACAGTAATATGCTGAGATGGGAAATCTTTGGATTGTGCATTGTTTGCAGGGTCACACACCATGTAATTATATTTTGAACCTGCTGTTGAGCTCGAGACAAGAGCATACATTTGAATATACAATAGATGACTGCAGAAACAGTGGCAACAAACCATATAGACTAACACAATATGTGCATGCTCAGTAAAAACCAAGGGCACTGTGAACATCATTGTTAGCTTACATAGCTACAATGAATGATCTAGGTTTGCATAACTCTGTTTAATGTGCTGACAAACTATATATATTTGGTATTTGCTCATATTTTTTCTTAACAAAGCTACTTCAGGATCAGTGGGTAAACATTAGTTACTATCATATCACCTGCTGTCTTCTTTTTCACTCAAAACTAGGAACCGTTAGTCTTAAGAATCTGCTCAATATTAACATTTTTATCTGTTTCATTGGATACATTGGTGCTGTAGTTATAGATCATGTTGTTCACCTTTGTCGGTGTGAAATGTTCTCAAATAGGCTTGTTAATTTTTTTAGTTTGTTTTATTTGTTTTCTTTAACCACATACCAGCCCAAATTTTTTTTTTAATATTTTTGAAAGAATTCTCTTATGCTCACCAAGGCTGATGTTGTATCTTTTGTCTATTTTGAAAAGATGTTATGGCTTGAGAGACAGTACAGTCACTTTTCTTCAATGTTTGTCTATCCCTTGCACAGCTTGACGAGACAAACTTCTCATGTGTAGAAAGAAAACATGCAACTTTACATGGGTGGGATGAAGACAACTAACTGCAGACTTATGTAAGCTGTATGCAAGTATGTTCTGTTTTGTGACATATCTTTAGATTCTGTTTTTCCATGAGGCAGGAAAATGCCAAATGCTGCTGTCACCCGGATGACACCTATTAGTGACATTTCTAAGTTGTTTAGGAGAGAAGAATGGCAATAAGCATAGCATTAACACACATAGTTAAATAAAGCAGTCTAAAAAGCAAGCACTATCTGAATGTAGCAGGGTAGACTGGACAAGCACATTTGCAAATAGAAGGTTTTCTGGAAGGTTGAGAACTTAAAAATATTTTTGTATTGTTTTCCGTTGGTCACCAGGGGACACTCAGGACTGTGTGATTGGCGCTTGATGACGAGGAAGACAACTTCAGAGACAGACCCTCTCCATAAAAGTTGAAGCGACAGTCCATCCAAAAGTGACAATTCTGACATTGCTTATACTCATGATGTTCCAAACATGTGACTTTCTTTTTTCTGTGGAACACAAAAGAAGATATTTTGAGGATTCTTCCAACTGTTTTTGTCCATGCAGTGAGCGCAAATGGGGTCCATGTTGTTTTGGACCCCATTGACTTTCATTGTGTGAACCAAAACAATTTTCAAAACTTCCAAATATCTTATATTGCGTTCCACAGAAAAAAGAAAGTCATACATGTTTGGAATAACATAAGGGGGAGTAAATTATAATTTTGTGGTGAACTATCCCTTTTTAAGTACTGTAAATAATTCACTTTTGCAGAGATACCAACATATAAAGAGAGACTATTATAGAGAGACTACGTTAAAGTACCAGAACAAGAGCTCTTTTCCATTAATTAGACTGAACTATTAGGGGCTGCATGGCTTATTGGGCAGATCACATTACTCTGTGTTGTGTGTGAGACCCTCTCTGTGTGGCCTGTCCACCGATGCCTCGGCCCCCGCGTCCATTTCATTCCGTGTGAGGTTAATTGCTACACCTTAGCTCATGTCCTTGTGTTAATGCAAATGAGATCTTTTGACATCCCGTGACGAGTTTGTGTGGTGGAACAGAATAGGCGATGACTCCAGAGCTTGTAAGGGAAGGTGTGTAACAAAGGCTGCTTGTCTGAGTAATCACTCTCCGTTGTTTGCCGAGGAGGTCGCAGAGGAACAGTATATTCATGAGCTGAAAGATGAGGGAGACTCATTTATTTCCTTCCTCAAACTGAAAGGTAAAGCCCTTGTTCTATGAATACTCAACACTGTAGTCTCTACTCGAGTGGATGTAGCATACAGTGAATGTGGAATAAAATGGGTTTTCAGCTATGTGACAGGCACATGAGACAGTTCCACCTTAATTTAGCAGTTAATTAGATTGTTTTCAATTTACAGGCACAAATATTTTGTGTAGGAGAGGCTGAGGGTAGTTGTCTTTTTTTTTTTCTTTCTCCAGTGTCTTGTCATGTGACCCTCTTGTTTCCTATAAGTAGCCATCATGTTGCCATTGTCTGTCGTCGTGTATTGATGTTGTAACTCTGCTGTTGGTGAGTCCTGTCCATGCCAAGTCAAGTCTGTTCTAGTCAAGTCTGTTCTAGTCAAGTCTGTTCTAGTCAAGTCTGTTCTAGTCAAGTCTGTTCTAGTCAAGTCTGTTCTAGTCAAGTCTGTTCTAGTCAAGTCTGTTCATGTCAAGTCAAGTCAAGTCAAGTCACGGATTATTGTTTGGATCACACTGTAAATAAACTGCACTTGGGTTCTCACTTCAACTCGCCTTCAGTGGATGATTCGTTACAATTACTTGCATTCTACTTTTTAGTTTTGTTCAATTGCAGCAAGGGAAAGCATACCCCTAAAACTGTTCATATGTATGTCTATACAACAGGTAGGCAACTTTCCATTTATATTCTGAGTTCCATTTATTTGGCTCAAAAATCTACCTGTCTAAGCCTGTGTGCTTTTGTGAGTCAAAGATTGCTGATTGCTTGTATTTGTGTTTATTTATATATTTTTTTTGCATGTCTTTTTTCGACAGAAAACAGGAGTCCCTCCTGGAAAATGAATTACATGAAATAATGAAGTCACTGAATTAGATCATTAGCTTGATTAACTCACCCCATATGTTGCAGTCATGAGAGAATGATGAAAAAGCAGGAAAACACATCAGCGCTTGTGAATCATAATTAAGAAATGCTAATTGTGTTTATCATTACAGGAAAATCAATGGCTAACTCTGGAAACGTTACACTTGGTTTATTTTGTTTGGGCTCAAGATTTCATTTTAGAAGCGACATATTATCGCGCTGAACGCTGAGAAAATATATGTCATTACTTTAAAGTTTAACTGTCACATAGGCTACTGTAACTTTAAAAAGATCTCATTGCATGTTTGACAGAAAGTTCTTTTGCATTTGCATTATTTTGACTATTTTGATGCAAATAGAATTTTCATTTATAGGTACAAATTGAATAAAGAGGTGTCTCCATAATATTATACACCCTGTGCCTGGCAATACCGCTTAGCTCAAGTATTAAAGCTGACTACCTTGGCCCTGGCGTTGCTTTGAGACAGTAATATGCTGAGATGGGAAATCTTTGGATTGTGCATTGTTTGCAGGGTCACACACCATGTAATTATATTTTGAACCTGCTGTTGAGCTCGAGACAAGAGCATACATTTGAATATACAATAGATGACTGCAGAAACAGTGGCAACAAACCATATAGACTAACACAATATGTGCATGCTCAGTAAAAACCAAGGGCACTGTGAACATCATTGTTAGCTTACATAGCTACAATGAATGATCTAGGTTTGCATAACTCTGTTTAATGTGCTGACAAACTATATATATTTGGTATTTGCTCATATTTTTTCTTAACAAAGCTACTTCAGGATCAGTGGGTAAACATTAGTTACTATCATATCACCTGCTGTCTTCTTTTTCACTCAAAACTAGGAACCGTTAGTCTTAAGAATCTGCTCAATATTAACATTTTTATCTGTTTCATTGGATACATTGGTGCTGTAGTTATAGATCATGTTGTTCACCTTTGTCGGTGTGAAATGTTCTCAAATAGGCTTGTTAATTTTTTTAGTTTGTTTTATTTGTTTTCTTTAACCACATACCAGCCCAAATTTTTTTTAAAATATTTTTGAAAGAATTCTCTTATGCTCACCAAGGCTGATGTTGTATCTTTTGTCTATTTTGAAAAGATGTTATGGCTTGAGAGACAGTACAGTCACTTTTCTTCAATGTTTGTCTATCCCTTGCACAGCTTGACGAGACAAACTTCTCATGTGTAGAAAGAAAACATGCAACTTTACATGGGTGGGATGAAGACAACTAACTGCAGACTTATGTAAGCTGTATGCAAGTATGTTCTGTTTTGTGACATATCTTTAGATTCTGTTTTTCCATGAGGCAGGAAAATGCCAAATGCTGCTGTCACCCGGATGACACCTATTAGTGACATTTCTAAGTTGTTTAGGAGAGAAGAATGGCAATAAGCATAGCATTAACACACATAGTTAAATAAAGCAGTCTAAAAAGCAAGCACTATCTGAATGTAGCAGGGTAGACTGGACAAGCACATTTGCAAATAGAAGGTTTTCTGGAAGGTTGAGAACTTAAAAATATTTTTGTATTGTTTTCCGTTGGTCACCAGGGGACACTCAGGACTGTGTGATTGGCGCTTGATGACGAGGAAGACAACTTCAGAGACAGACCCTCTCCATAAAAGTTGAAGCGACAGTCCATCCAAAAGTGACAATTCTGACATTGCTTATACTCATGATGTTCCAAACATGTGACTTTCTTTTTTCTGTGGAACACAAAAGAAGATATTTTGAGGATTCTTCCAACTGTTTTTGTCCATGCAGTGAGCGCAAATGGGGTCCATGTTGTTTTGGACCCCATTGACTTTCATTGTGTGAACCAAAACAATTTTCAAAACTTCCAAATATCTTATATTGCGTTCCACAGAAAAAAGAAAGTCATACATGTTTGGAATAACATAAGGGGGGGTAAATGATAATTTTGTGGTGAACTATCCCTTTTTAAGTACTGTAAATAATTCACTTTTGCAGAGATACCAACATATAAAGAGAGACTATTATAGAGAGACTACGTTAAAGTACCAGAACAAGAGCTCTTTTCCATTAATTAGACTGAACTATTAGGGGCTGCATGGCTTATTGGGCAGATCACATTACTCTGTGTTGTGTGTGAGACCCTCTCTGTGTGGCCTGTACACCGATGCCTCGGCCCCCGCGTCCATTTCATTCCGTGTGAGGTTAATTGCTACACCTTAGCTCATGTCCTTGTGTTAATGCAAATGAGATCTTTTGACATCCCGTGACGAGTTTGTGTGGTGGAACAGAATAGGCGATGACTCCAGAGCTTGTAAGGGAAGGTGTGTAACAAAGGCTGCTTGTCTGAGTAATCACTCTCCGTTGTTTGCCGAGGAGGTCGCAGAGGAACAGTATATTCATGAGCTGAAAGATGAGGGAGACTCATTTATTTCCTTCCTCAAACTGAAAGGTAAAGCCCTTGTTCTATGAATACTCAACACTGTAGTCTCTACTCGAGTGGATGTAGCATACAGTGAATGTGGAATAAAATGGGTTTTCAGCTATGTGACAGGCACATGAGACAGTTCCATCTTAATTTAGCAGTTAATTAGATTGTTTTCAATTTACAGGCACAAATATTTTGTGTAGGAGAGGCTGAGGGTAGTTGTCTTTTTTTTTTTCTTTCTCCAGTGAATTTTTCTCAGGGTAGATTTTTTTTTTTATGTCAGTTTGTGTATAAGCGTATACCTTAAAGACTTGAATATATATATATATATATATATATATATAAAATACTGTAAAAACATATAGTGAAATATTATTCCAATTTAAAATAACGTTTTTTTCTTTTTTTTCCACGCAGATGACCTTGTGGATGTATCACACCGCTGTTTACCATATCCACTTATAGAAGCCAAAGCACTTTTTTTCCCTTCATGAGCTAAAGGTGATCTTTACTGTGGTAGGAAATGGCCAAGATCTGTCATAGCTCTGACAAATGTAGGCCAATTTTGCAGCGTTACACTTTGTTAAGGCTTGTGTCCCCACAAAAAGTCACCTAGCAGCTGTGTTAACCAGCCTACTGGGAGGGAAGCCAATACAGCGTAGCAGAGTAAAAGATCAAGGAAGTGTGCTGTTTAGCCTGGGTCATTTAACTTAGCTTTCCCTGTGCTGCAGTGACAGCATGCTGCAATATCAGTACACATTTTGCATGACATTTATACACAACCTTTAGTTATTGTTTAATCTGTTTCATTATAGGCTGTGATGTGAAGCTGACACAGAAAACATGCTCAACACTTTCAAAATGAAATGTTCACACCATGTCCAAAACAATGTATTGGAATGTTTTTTTCCCCCTGAAACGAACTCTTTTTCTTTCTTTCCTTTTTTTTTTTTAATGCTGAGATGTACCATTATGTAATCTTTTTGCAGAGAATGACATTTGGCATCTGACAGGGTGTGAATAGATTTTGTGTCTGTTGATACTTTTGTGTCATTTAGTCAGATTTGGTTTGAACATCTTATTCATACTGTAAAGGTCATAGACGCATGTAAGAATACTTTCACTCCTACAAACACGCAATTGATATTACTGTTAAAAAAACGGGATCAAGATGCTCATTCATTTGGAGAAATGCAAATGTGTGATTAAATAGCAACATATAACCCTTCTACCTGAATTGAAAAGGGTCAGGGGTAGTTCACATGCAAATTAAATGATTTGCATAATGACTCCTTTATTGTAATCTTCTGAGAGTGGATCTGTGGCCAACGTAAATTAAATTCATCACTTGTGGAATGATTCTTAATAAAAGTGGAAAGGATCTGACAGCTATGATATTTTACTACCAGTATTTAGAATGGTCATCTCACAGACTGTGTTTTCTTACCTCTCTCAATAGAAATGTAATTGACCTAAATTGATAGGAATGTGTAAATTTACCACACCACACTTTAGGTCCTGAATCAATCCTCATTCATTCTTCTTAGGAAACCACAGTCGAGGTACGATCCATAAGAATCTGGAGTTTTACATGGATAGTTCACACAACATTTCATTCCAGAACTGTATGCATTTCCAATCTATGACAATTTGTAACTATTTTACATTTTGGCAAAATGGTGGCTATGATTTCGTATAATCTCATTTGCATGTTTCCATCTGCTTATTACCCATTTATGCTTATGTTTAGGGGTGGACCTTCATGCTTGCTTTTCTATAAATCCTACGTTTTTGTACGATTCACATCAATCGAATTCATACGAAATCAAATACTTACGTTTTCCCATGAGATCATGTTGGCATTTCTCTCTTCTCTGGAACACAAAGAACATATTTTGAAAAAATGCCTCAGGGTTTTTTATTTCATTGTCCATACAATAAAAGTCAGTTGGGTCTAGTGTTGACTGACTTTCATTGTATGGACAAAAGTTTAAAAATGTTTGTGTTCCACAGACGAAAGAAATTCATATAGGTTTGATTAAATGATGAAAGAATTTTCTCCTAAATCATATAGCAAATTTTTCTTCCTAATGTCACCCAAGCCCTTTCTGATTTATTCATGAAATCTTTTTTTTTTCCTCTCCTCATTTGCTTCCAGGTTTTGGACAACATGCCAGATGAATTTAGAATGAAGTCTCTCAAGGATAAACACTCACAACTTACACAACTAGATTTCTGTTTTCATGTGCTTTTTGTGATAAAGCTATTATTTTTGCCCATAGACCATAATTCTTCACATTTCCATGGTTACAATAACATTTACAAGGCATCTTTTCAATGTTCTTGCTTTACAGAAAAGATGAGAAAGAAATGGTGTATTCACAAAAGAAGATATGCGCCTCTTTTACATCAGGGGAGAATCACGCAAAGAACAAAGTAGAGAGAAACAGAGGAAGCATTGCATCCTCTGAGTCAGGATTATATTTAGTTCAAGCCAAACAAACAATGCAAACTGATCATGTAATTGACAAAGACAGCAGTGTTCAAGCAGTGCATGTGCAAAGCACTTTTGGGTATTGTTATATGAGTGGATTAAATGTTTAGAAAATTACCTCACAAGGTTAAGCAATTAGTTTATTCCTTTCTCTCCTTGCCTATTATTTATTTTCTGCTCTCACTGGATGTTTAAAGCAGAACACCCACTTCTCAAAGAGACTCGTAAACTTTTATATTGTATCTTCACTTAATTAAAAGCATGTCCTTTATTGACTGTCTCTGCAGAATGTTGACTGACGTCCATTTCTTCATTGTCCAGTCAAGTGTGATGGGACTTTATGGTCCAGCTGGGCACAGTGGAAACTCTCACTCTAATGTGGGTCGTCCTTCATATAGCAGTGACATCAGTCAATAAAGCTCAAAGAAACTGAAGATCTCTTTCCTCTCTGAGGCCAAACTTTATATAGGCCTTTTGATTTTGGCTATGGGGCTATTTTTCAGTGATTTAATAACTTGTGTTCCCACATCCGGCTCTTCGTTGTTTTGTCTTCACACAGATTGAATCGGGCAGTTGTGGTACATCAAACCAGGTCATGACACAAGGCACTCTGTGACCACCATCACAAGAATTTTCTTTCTTTTTGTCGAGTTCGCACTGATCAATGAAGAGAAAACTAGAATACTTATTCAAAGCGTTTTATTGTATCTCAATGCATTGCAATTATATTCATCTGGTCAATTTTGTATTAAAACATACTTATATAACCTTGAGCATTTCAAGAGAGGATCCAAACCCAATAAATGGATTTACATAAATTAATAATACACAGGGCTGCACTGAATCCCAAAAATAATCCCCTTCCTTTGGCCATCGAGTTCTTCACACAGCATTTATACACCACACTGTGCCATAATCTCTACCCGCATTCTATAAAACCACAACCGCTGGTCTATGAGTATTAAATGCTTAAAAAAAAACAAGGAATCCAGATTCTGTAACTTCTTCTGATTTGTACACAGAAGATTAGATAACAGATAAAAAACATTATGACCTGCTATTCATTTGAGTCATTTTGATTCAGAAACACATTTTGAGTTGTACTGAATGAAAAAGGAAAGTCTCATCTTTCTAATATTATTATTATTATTATTATTATTATGAATAGTTGCTGTAAAAAAAAAAAAAACTGGTAACACTTTATTTCGATAGTCCACTTTAGACATTCTATTAACTATAAGTAACTTTGTAACTACATGTCAACTAATTCTCATTAATTTGCAACTACATGTCTACTAACTCTCAGAGTAGACTGTTAGGGTAGGTTTAGGGTTAGTAGAATTTGACAAAGAAAGTGTTAGAAGATATTAAGCAGACAGTCTACTAATACTCTATTAACTGCTAGTTGACATGTAGTTACAAAGTTACTTATAGTTAATAGAATGTCTAAAGTGGACTATCGAAATAAAGTGTAACCAAAAAACTTTAGAAACTTGGAAAACAAAAACAGTAAAAATCACTTGTATTATGTGGAGGAAACAGTGCTTTGGTGATTACATATTTCAGTAATTTGTGCTGCATCTTTCAACATACATTCTGATGTTCAATTATGTTTTATTTTGTGCTATAAGAAGAAGAGACGATCGATTCCTATGCGCTCCATGCTGCCGTTTGAACTGAGGCAGCTAGGTCGATTTGTCACACCATGTGAAGAGTGTCAAAACAGCATTTATTATATGAGTTTCGTAATAAAATTGACATAATTTGAAAGCTGAGGCTTTGTTTTATCAAAACTAACAACACTTCTTTATAATCGTGTTTCTCCACAAACGGTTCATTGTGACTTCCGACTCAAGACGATACAGCGTGCCACCTACAGTATCTGCTTACCGTGATGTTTTAGAACCGGAAGTTCAGTTCCATTATACTAGCAATCCACAAACACACTGTCATAATCTTCATAATTTCACAGTGATGCATTTTGGTCCTAGCACATGTAAATGAGTAAAGGGGGCATTTGTTTAGTTGTTGTCACTGGCACTAACTCACCACCTTCTAGTACTAAAAATTCAGCTCTGCCTGTAGAAAACAGGATTATTGTGCATGCTATCAGCCTCTTGTGATGTAACACATGAGCCTGTGCTGATAATCAGGACCTGGGACCACGGCCTGGCTCTCTAACTGAGCCACGGATAGCGGGCTCTTTCCGTTCGCAATACGAGGAACCATATCCGCCAACTCTGACTTAATCAGGTGGTGAAAAGAGAACTGGCAGGAGGGCTCTGATTAAAATATTGTTTTTTAGCATTGCCTGGGAGAGCCAGGCTCCTTATTAAAAATTGATCCTCAAGCTGTGTCGCCTTGCATTTCTGCCTTGCTGAAGAATTCATTACCTCTGCCACGCACTATGTCGCCTGCCTGGTATTCTTCATGTCACTGCACCCCTCCGTATCTTGCACCCCCTTTTGTTTATCAATTCTGAGATGCAAGCAAACGAATATTCCACAGGGAGGAAAGAGAAAGAGAAAGACAAGGAGGGAGGTTGAAACAAAAACACGCCGCCCCAAGGCCTTCTCAGCACGGAGTACAAGACGTTTGATCACCGGCATGAAAACCAAATGCTGTTTATTTTTATTTTCCCTCCTTTTATAAGTTCATCTCTTTATGCCTTACGAGTAGCCCCCTTTTTTCATTTCATTGCAAGTGTTTAATAATTTATTTATTTATTGCTAGCTAAAAAGGAAACGATCAAAATCACAAATGAGAGAATTCTCTCTTGGACAACAATAAGATTGAATGGAGCTCAAATTGAGACATTTGCTGAAGTCTCCTGTTTCTCCACTTTATTGGGTCTCCTTTGAAGATTATGTCTTAAACTACTGTTTGTACAAACTGCAAATATTAAAATGCAAGCTTACAAAATCTGCAGACAAGTCAGAGACTTCAATATAAACTCTAATATTTCTTATGAGTTGCTCCAAGATCAAATTATGAGCTGTTATATCAAATTCGTTTCATAGGTTGCTTATAGGTTCTCCTAAAAAGACATAGATGTGAAATTAAAAAGGTCTCATTTGTGATATTTCTTAGCCAGCATTCATCTCTTTTTTATTCCCAGAAACATCTGATAGATTCCATTCAATCTATGAAAGTACAGCTATGAAAGTACAGCCTCTGAGCACTATAATTTTCCTCTTTTCTGTATTTTTCTCTCTCCTTCTATTAGACTTTGTGCTGGGATGTTGATTAAGAACTAATGCTAATGATGGAGCCTCGGCGTCAACCGCCACAGGAAATCAATATCCCACAAACCTCTGCTCCTTCCCCCTCATTCCTCCATACCGATAACTAGAGCCTCCTCAAACAAAACAATTAAAGACTCAACCTTAAACTCATTACCCACACTCATTAAACTCATTAAACTCATGCCTATTCCAGGATGACATTGAGTCCTGTTTGCTTCTCATTGTGAGCCTATTTGATATTCAGCGCTTGTCTGAGACCTGTTTAAATACTCAGATTAATTGTGTTCATGTCCACTTGTCTTTGCTCACACAGGTGTGCCTCCATGATTGATTTGCTGAGAGCTTTGTATTTCGTTTCCAATAATTTAACTAACCAACTAGAACAACCTATAAGAGTACATGGTTGAATGACTGGAAGCAAAGACCTTAACTAGAGTCATTAATGAAAGGATTTTAAATAATCTGTCCCTTGACTTTTTATTTTAGATACTTAAATGGTAATGAAAATTGAATCTAGTGTTGATAGTGCACTAGTAAAAGACAAAGGAGTGCACTAGTAAAAAACAAGGTTGCTGTTCTTAGAATTCCTGAATCACTTTATGACTTCTTATGGCATCACAGTGAAGACTGAAGCTTCCATTCATTAGAGACGCATCATTGCATGATGACATTTCCTTCTTTTCACTGGCAGGGCAGTATTAATTCTGGCACTATTAGCGAATCTACATATTGGCAATAGAGACTCCCATGTCTCATCTTGTCTATCAAGATTATTACATGAAAAGACCTTTGAACCCACCAAATGGTGAAACCTTACGTTTTTTTAAGTCAATTTGCCGGTGACGCACTAGTTTCATATAGCAATCTGTCTCCAAAGCTTCTAATTTTCCCCTTGTATGAGTCATCTGTCTGGGGTGTTATATGTGATTCTGATAAATGGGGGTTTGGGTCATCTGAATGAAGTTTTTGGTATACTTCTGCTTCACATTCAGTGGTTGAATTACAACCAGATCTGTTGTTCAGTATGTGTCCAAGAAGTGAGTCAAAGAAAGCGAGATAAGTTGTTAATGCCATAGTAAGGATTTTCTCGTTGTGGGAATGACTCTAACCTGTCGTTTAAATTACATCTTCATTTATTGCTGCACTACAAAGCTCTGGAATTGGACATTTTATTAAAAAGTAGTTAAGGAGTTAACAATCTACTTGCTGCTTTTGGAGTCCCAAAGTCTGAAGAACTTTCAAAGTAATTTATTTTCTTTGATTTTTTCAGATATTTCCAAGTAATTAAAGTTCTGAATAAAAGGTGTAGCATTAACTCTTGCATATACCTTTTCAGCATATTTTTGTTCTTTTCCCCATTCACTTAGTTTGGACGGTGCTGAGAGTTGTTTATATTTAAAAAATGTAAATTAATTTTTCACTGTAGTCTCTTTCTGCTTGTATTTTGGGGTTCTGCTCTGAATTAGTGAACCTTGTTACATGTGTGCATATGAGACTTGCATCATGCAGTCACTTGTGCTCAGACAGCACATGAGCAGGTGGTAATCACAACAGTGTCCATTTAGATTACTGTGTTAAATGCTGCTCTGATGGATTACATTTCATGGCCCATTTAGCTTATGGTTGGCAAGAAAATGCAAAAAGGCAAGAATTTTTCCCACATTTGCTGATCTGGCCTCATTTTAGGCATCACAAAAATAGCATTTCACAAAACTCAAGCCAATCTTCCAACGGAAATACTGAAGAAGTCATTTCCATATTTGATCCACCTACAACCCCTAACTGTAAACATGATAGCACACAAAAATTAGGTGTGCATTGGAAGGGAGGAG
Organism: Sinocyclocheilus rhinocerous; assembly: GCF_001515625.1. Taxonomy (NCBI): domain Eukaryota; kingdom Metazoa; phylum Chordata; class Actinopteri; order Cypriniformes; family Cyprinidae; genus Sinocyclocheilus; species Sinocyclocheilus rhinocerous. The sequence continues at coordinate 417,893 of NW_015637534.1, read as the reverse complement.
CAAAAAATCGAGAAGAAAATTAAATAAAAAAATAAAGCAAAGCAATCTCCTGTAGGGTAGCGTCTGTAAATTAGCAAACGTAATGAGCCAGTGACAGCATGACGGATCTTTAACATCTGGGCTGGGGTGACAGTGATTGATAGATGTTGGATGTCTGCAGGCTGATCTGATGGCTGATTTATGCCATGCTCGGCGCTGATTACATAAATGCCATTAGAGCACCCAATGGCAGTGCTGGAGTGCGGCGTGAGCCAGACGTGATGGAGGAGAAGACAGTGACCGACCTGACACAACTCAACCTACCGCTAAGTGCCCCCAATCCACAGTGACTTAAGATTATTGTATCATTTTTTTAAATGATTGTTTTAGTATTTGATTATCTGTCCTCTGATTTCCATCATTTTTCATTGTCTTATATGGAAAGAAATAGCAGCACTCTCCGTGATAGCTTTTTATAGGACTCAGACTGATATGCAAGGCAAACAATCTTTTTTCAGTCTGGGAACTCAGATGCCTGTTTCAGGTCGTAAACCCCAGCATCCAAGCATATAGGCTATGCACTGGTAATGACATTTAAAGTAGAAGTTTACATTTGTTTAAAATTGTAATGGAGCTATATGTGATAGACTGCAAAATAAGGGAATTTTCCTCTCTTAGAAAACAAACAAACAGGGGAAGGCATATGAAAAATGTAATGAAGACATAATTGAAAGAAATAACAGTTCTGAAGCAATGAACAACTCATGAAACTGGGTACAAAGAAAGTATCTTTTCAAAGTATGGGTTTCAAACTCTTTGAGTCCCCTTGATGAATAGATCAATGGAATGGAAACTTAACACATTTGAATTAGGGAGGGACTATGATACATTTAACTGAAATTTTGCTTTAAAGGTATCTTTTTGTTTTATCACACATTTTTAAATTTTTCTTGAGATTAAACCACAATTGCCAGACCCCTTTTGAAGACCTATGCTTTGTATTTAGGAACAATGGCCATACAAACCCATGAGAAAAAGCCAAGGATCAAAGACAACAGCTGCATCTGAAATTGCATGCTTCCATGCTGTATAGTAGATCAAAAATAATATGTGACAAAATAATTTTTGTCTGAATCCATAGTACTTATTAGAGTTGGCAAAAAGTACCCGGATGACCTACTACTTCAGGCGAGATTCTGAAGTGTGCATACAATGGATACTTTACTATCATGTTGCCATTGGAGAGGATTTATGAATGGCAGTGGAGCGACACAACTGACGCTGGTAGGTGATACGGGATAACGACAGCATGGTGTATGTAGTACGTCCAGATAACACACTTTTTAGCAGATTTTTAGCATTTTTGCTAAAATAATTACGCATTTTAGCAATTTCGCAAAATAATTACTTACTCAAAATAAGTACCTACTGAAGAGAGTGTGAGATTTCAGACACAGCCAACTTCTGTCTCAAACAAGCATCATACTGTACATAGACCTGACACTACCAAAACGAAAGGAAGATAAGTATTAAGTAATATTTAGTAATGAAACCTTAACCATTACAAATGCTAAAATAATACCCATTTATTTACATGAACATGCACATTTAATTATAACTAAACAAATACACAAATTAATCATAAAAACTGTTGGCAATGTTGTGAATGTGAATGAGGGACCCCCCTTTTTTGTCTAAAATGTTATAGTCCATACTAGGCTGGAGCTTAAGGTACATTTCCTAGACTCCAGTCCAGTAGGTGGCGGGAATTTACCTTTACGCTTGGTTTGCCAACTGCCATTAAAGACAAGAAGCCAAAGAAGAAGTGTACTCTAGAAAATAAAGAAAAACTTAATTTGATGAACATTTTGGGGAATAAATCAGGGGATAAAAACTTTCAATTTTTTATGCATTATTTAAAGGACACGGGATTATATAATACAATTTAGTGAAGAGTACGGTCCTGATCCACACTCCTAATCAGTAGGTGGCGGTAATGCACCTAAAAGTTGTATGCCATCCGCCATTAAACACCAAGAAGAAGAAGAAGAAGAAGTGTACTCCCTGTTTTTACTGATTATACCTGTAAATACCGCAGTTATTTCATCCAGAGCTGAACTGACTCAGGTAAAACAGCTAAACTTGTATTATTTAATCAGAAGTGTGCCTCACAGATCTGTATGTTAAGGATGCCTTGACCTATGTTCTTATTTTAACTTAATTTGAAATCTTGTTACAAAAATGGTAGCCTTAACACTAATTATGGTAATGATGTTTTTATTATTATTATTTATTCAAAGGGTGGAAAGTAAACTGTAGACTATGCCAACCCGGCCAGAAAATCTGTATATTCTCTACCCCTTCACATCTTCTTAGAATCTCTTTTCCACAATAGCAAACATGCGTCACTAAATGACTCTGCTTGCTTCATAAAATATGTATGTCTGTATAGGGAGGAAAAATGCTAATAACTTTTGGTGGCCGAATTAGATTTGGGATCGGAGGCAAGGAAGGTAGAAATGCATGAAAGAATTTAGCTGTGCAACTCATAAATAGTTTACCAACCTAGTGAAGATTCATCAAGTTGCATAAGAGATAAATTATATTTTCTGGCTTTGCATTCTCACCCTCGCACCGCCTTTCCACCAGAGGAGTGAATTGAATAAAAGATGAGGGATGGAAATTGTGTCTGCACCGTGATACCAAGGCTAACTGTGGTTTATACCTGCCGACGCTCGTGAAATCTCGATATCTATGATAGGCCACATTTGGAATGGGTGTCACTGATCCAATCGCCTTGCCGTGAATGAGGAAATATTGACAGCAATACAAAATGCCTTCTATGTGCATGGCAACACTATAGCGTATCCTCAACCTCCAGCAAAGCTGACATCTGCTAGTTTTTGCATCCTGAAATAGAGTATGTGGAAGAAATCCACCACCAGTGGTTTATCAGAACTCTATTTAACATAACGCAGGCCATCGATGAAATTATTTCTAGCACAAACCGAGAGACATGCCTTTTTGTTATTCTGGAGCAGTTGGAAATGGCTTTAAAAATGCAGTAAGCTCGAGACCGGTTCCCTCGCTAGATGCCATTCTGTGTTCTCGTTGATGAAGGAAAACAAATTTTCTCAACAGGAGACTTTGACTTCTTGCTAAAGTTAGAGAACGTTCTGCAAAACAGATGACTAAGCTAACTTAGGCATTTTCTGTCATTTTGGTGCACACTTTACACAACTAATCACAGACTAGATGATTATTTCCCTCCATGCATGTAGTTAAAATCCCGAAATTCATTTCTTGCAGAAATTCATGCACATGCCTGCATGTTGTTTGTTGGCAGCATGTCAACAAACAACATAAAGGATGAACTTCCAGTAATTTTTACACTGATTTGCACAGAACATATAAAAAAATTCTTTCTTTAACAATTTTTAATCAGTCCACAGAATTGCAATGCTGGAAAAATTTGGTTAGATGTACATATACTACTTAGGGAGTGTTTACAATTTTTTAACTAAAATATTTTTATGCTTTTTGGCCATTAATTTACATGATAGCAGTTTTTTGGGAGCCTGATAACACAAACTTTTGAAAACAATACAGTTATTGTCTTATAAAAAACGTGAATTTGTGAAAACGGTGACATCATGCACATGTGTATTACGTGTTCAGTCTATAGGTATGTGCGCAGGCACACAGTGTTTACAAAGTGACATTGCTGCTGTAGTATGTTTATAAAACTGCAGCATTCAGTGAAAGCTATAACAGTTTGTGTCTAGTCTCTGTAGTCTGCACTTGGTTCCTTATAGGGTAAGTCATTAATAAAAACTAACTAGATACTAACTGTGGCATAAGTGGACAGGAGGTGAGATGTGAAACTTCTTCAGCATTTTTTGGAGAAAACTAAATCATGAGGGGTTGAAGTCAATTGCATTTGAGTTAGTTGTGGTCTCAAGTGGCAAAAAAGATTAGATTCTGGGTTGTCAAACAGTCATCCACTTCCCATAGCTGACTCTTTGAAAGATATCCCTGTCTTTGAAAGCATTACCCTGTTTTGCAGTGGCTAGACATGGTATCCATTGTGACCGAGCTCTTCATTTATCCACTCTGACACAAAGCAGTGGCTTATACCCAATGGGAGTCCTCTGGTCTGGAAAAACTGAGATGATTGGTTGTGTGTCGTTTAGTGATCAAAGAGAAAGACACTTTTAAATCATCCTCTATTTGGCCATAGATTACTCAGTGAGGCTTGCTTCAAACAGAGAATTGAATGTAATATATGTGTATAAGACTAATGGTTAAACTCTGCACAAAGCCGACCACCTCTTTTAATGCATTTAGTTCGATTAATAGCTTTCTAAATGCACACTGCATGCCAGTCTCTGCTTCTGATCTGGTTTGATTTGAAGTGGTGTGTTTTGAGTTGATGCCGCCATTAGAGTTTCGCTTGTTTTGAAATGGCAAACACAGACAAAAATAACTGCAGAACTATTAAATACTGAAGTCCAAGGCATTCATAATATCTCCATTAATAACAGGTTAGAATAACTGTATGCTTACACCATTCACATATATCTGTAATTTGTCTCTTAATGTGTCTGACACTGACAAGCAACCGAACATAAATGTTTTGCATTAGTGCTCACCATGAGCATCATTTCACATAAACACATGAGTGGTCACCGTTTAGTGGCCTGTGGTCTACAGTGAATCCAGAGTTTGGGTTTGTTTCATTTGGACTGTGGATTCTTCATAAATGCATATAATTATAAACAGACATGAATATAAAACTGTATTTTTTATGTTTAAATAACTTCTGACTGTTAACTTCAGCATGTGATGTTTGTGGTCTCTGGCTTACTAATAGAAATAATCTTTTGTTTCTATTTTATGTACACTGTAAAAAATATGTGTAATTTTGACTGTAAAATATTGTAAAACACTACGGGAAAAAAAACCTGTTAATTGTTTAACAGAAGGCTCCCATACTACAGGGAAAAAAAGGGTAAAAGTTTGTCTTGTAGTGAGAAATAGCTTTCGCCCACTCATCAAATGTCTCCTGTGATCCTAAAGTAATTTAGCTCTTGTTAACTATTGTAAAGTCATATGTTTTTTTTTTATAAAACAAAGCATCCCTACATGACATTCATGTACTGCAAGTGTTTTCTAATCCCATCCCTCTCGTTCTTTTTCTTTTTTCTTCTCCTCTTTCTTCTCGTTTACTTTTGTGGCATCAGCCACAATTCTTAAACCTCTTCCGTAGGGCCGCTCTATTCTCGGTAGCGGCAGATTTTCATTACCGAAGAAGTCAATCATCATCAAACTGCCCTCTTGCCTTTATCGCTGGAATCTATTAGAGTTAATGCTTTTAGCGGCATTAACCAAGGCCCTGCAAACCTGCGGCAACCAATAGGCGAGATCAACATCCCCTGATGACACGTCTGAGCCCTGCGCTGAAAGACCTGAATTGATAGCTCTGCAGGTAGATGAATACCAAACAGAGAAGGCCCCCGCCCCGGCTCAGTAGCGGAGTCCCTTACTGCATCTTAATGAAGCCCGAGCTTCTCTGCAGAGGATGGGAGGGATTGATATGCTGCGCGACAGCTCCTCACCGGCTCCCATTGTGCTATAGGCGATATAGGAAACAGTCAGGGAATCAGAGTGGATGTTGCAGGGGTAGCTGAAGACAGATTGCTAACTCTGACTCTGAGGTGTTTGACACACTGAAGGGCCATTGTGATGAGCTGTACTCATGCCTGGGCAACTAAAGCATGCCAGTGTATTATGTGTCCTCAGGCCTCACAGTGCAAGAGAAAAGCATGATGCTTTTCTTCCTTGAGTGACTGTTTAATGTTAATAAGGAACACGGACAATGAAATAATTTTAGTCCTGTCCTGCATCATTGATTTCCCCACTGAATTCACCACTCTACCACTTTTCTGCTAATGCCTTAAAGAGTGGGCTGGAAATTCCCTGTCGTTCATGAGTAAATTGGTGCAAGAGATTGGGTTTTTGTCGTTTGTGGCTTGGAAGCAGCAAAGTGAGCGGCCATATTCTAATACAGAGGGAATACACTTGTATCATTGACATGTTTACATGAATGAACATTTGTCTGTGGTAATTTAGCTGCTTGATTCAGTACCCTGCAAAATAAGTAGTTAAAATCTAGGCTAACATGTACTTGTAACTTGTAATTTGTAACTTGTCATAATAATAATAAAATCAGCACATTAGAAAGATTTCTGAAGGATCATGTGACAATGAAGTCTTGAGTAATAGCTACTGAAAGTTCAGCTTTACCAGCTCAGGAATAAAACACATTTTAGAATATATTAAAAAGTCTTTTTAAATTAATATTTCACAGTATTACTGTCTTTCAAGAACATTAAAAATACAAACCCCAAATTTTTGAATGTAGAGTACAGACAGGTGAAGACTGTAACTTTCCTAGTGACTATTTTTTACACACCCCTAGTCTCGGTGTTTCTGGATAGCTAAAATTTCTACACTGTCCTCTGGGTCTTTCTCAAAGTATAAATGTGATGAAAACAGACTTTCATCAACATCCTCATTCACACATACTGATTAGGGCAGATCCAAAGTTGTACAAGTATTTCAGTTACTGCACTTGTGTCTTGTGAATCGATACTGGATGAATGTATTGAAGCTTTTTTTCTTTCCTGACAGACATTCTGGGATTTCCATTTGTAATTCTTGTACATGCTCTGTAAATACGCTTCCTGAACCACAAAGGTGAACTGTAATGGAGAAAGTGTTTTGTCTCTCCTTAAAAGCATTTCTCTGTATGTTTATTGATGCTGTGGAGAGACATGATACTCTAAGCCTTCAAAAAGGAGAGCTAATCTTTTTCAATGCTTTCCCCCAGTACATTCTTTCAAAATTACTGTAATTTCATTTTTATTTTTTAAATTTGAGCTCTGTTCTTTGATATGCAGAATAGAATCAAATGACACATTTTCTAGGTATATATATATATATATATATATATATATATATATAATCCTGGAATGTAAATGTTATCACTAAACTAATATTATCACTAAATTTGTTGAGTTGTTTGCTTAAAAATGTATGTACAGGAAAAACAAAGATACCAATTAAATACTGAATATTGATGAAAGTTGTTTTTCTTTCTGCAGTGTGGGCTTTTTCTAATTTTAAATGCTTAGATTAAAAGCAAACAAACAAAGAGTTTGGCAGTTAGCGTTAATAGACTGATTTTTCTTAGAGATGCTGAACATTTTCTTGATTTTTTTTCCATGCACTTCAAGAATCGAGCCATAAAAGTAAAGTATTCCAACATGCTCAAATGCATTATAAGGAGAGCTTATCTTTTTCAATGCTTTCCCCCAGTACATTCTTTCAAAATTACTGTAATTTCATTTTTATTTTTTAAATTTGAGCTCTGTTCTTTGATATGCAGAATAGAATCAAATGACACATGCATTATTAAAAAGGCAACAGAGTTGGTGTTCACATTCACAGTGAGGTCAGGATGAAAAATTGGTGCGCAGTAATGTATTCACAGTCATATTCCCAATAAACAAATACCAAATAATCTCTCGGATGAACCTCATCATGATCTACTTATTTAATTGACTCCCTTGAGATCAGCTGTGTTCAGTGGTTTGGATCATGCAAATATATTCAGTTAAGGCACCAGAAATTAATAAAATATGTTTAAATTTATCAACAGTTCATCAGAAAATGTCAACACTAAGCTTTGTTTGTCACAGGAAGTCACACAGAGGCAGCTCCATCTGTGTTGTGCTGGTAGTTTTGCCAAAAGAGTGTGTCTGGTTGGTAAGTGGGGGCAAAGTGACGCTGCGTCTGACCTCAGATTCACCCCAGGTTCAGTGGAAGTTCAGTGGCGCTTTGTCTCACCACCAGCACTAAGCCTGCAGGGCTATAACCCTCCTGTGTGCGGCTCCTCAATATTACATAACGTGATGGCCCCGGGATGGCACTACACACAGGAGTCAATTAACCACTGAAGGACATAGTAAATATTCTGTAATGCCTCTTTAAAGAGGTCTCTTTTAGTTCGGCTATTGGCAAAAAGTGATATGAAACCACAGAGAATATATGCAACAATGGGGAATGTGAATTCAGACGTTCATGCAGCAACCTTAATTTGCTTCTATTTTTTAACATTGACTTTTAGGCTGAGATTTACCCTTGAGTCTAATAAGAAAAGACATATAACTGACATAGTAAATATTCTGTAATGCCTCTTTAAAGAGGTCTCTTTTAGTTCGGCTATTGGCAAAAAGTGATATGAAACCACAGAGAATATATGCAACAATGGGGAATGTGAATTCAGACGTTCATGCAGCAACCTTAATTTGCATTTGATTGCTGTCAGTGTCATCGGGTTTATTTTTTAACATTGACTTTTAGGCTGAGATTTACTCTTGAGTCTAATAAGAAAAGACATATAACTTGGCTCTACTGTTCTTTTCTGATGTAGGTTTTGACCTTGGTTTTTGTATTTGGCAGACATTGCACACCGGCTCTGCAGGGACAGCCTGTGACCACGCTATTACCTCTGTAGTAAATTATTTAGTTGCAACAGCCTTGTCTGGCCACCTACCGAAACCCAGACAGAGAGGTGTGAACGACTAAGCAGGTCATCACCTGCCACCACATTGCGAATTCCAAAGAATTTTTAAAGTGAGGCGGCTTATGGAACACATTTGAATGTTTTATATGATTGATATTTTTGTCAGCGTAATTAGAAACATTTTGCTGCTTGAAGGGCAATACATAAATTATTTTATGTTTTTTTTTTCTTCTTTTGACCACTTCAGTTTGTTTTAAACTCTAAATGAAATGTGCCTCAATTTACCAGCAGAACAGAACAATATACCAGCAGCTCGCATTTTTGCTTCTGTGGAAGACAAATCCATGTGCTTTTGTAGGGGTAAATCTCAAGGGAAAAATATTTTGATAACTCAATAAAAGTGACGCCTTCTCCTCTAAGTCGTTGTGTAGATACAGTGGTAAACAGATGCCGCTAGTGTACTGTGCATATTTATGATGCAGATGTAGTCTACTGTGTTCCTGCTTTAAATAATGCAATGTGAAAAGACCTGCGGAGGCAGAGTAAGTATGGTGGAATTGAAGCAATCAAACCATGGTTAAGTGAGTTAAGTGATTAGCTTCATGTTAATATCTTTTTCATATACCAACATAAAAACGGTAATTCAATCCGTGTCCTTTTATCAAATGAAGGTTTACTTCATGGTGGTGGCAGTAAACCAAAAATGTTTTTTTCTTCTCCTAGTGTTCATAATAGGGCTTTTCACAGTTAACCCTGGGGCATTCTAAACCCCGGGTTAATCATCGGTATTCATAAGCTAACATTTTACACTGTACATGTAAACCTGGGTTGATGTTTTTATTTGCAGTGTTGTTGATTGAATGAACGCAACCTGTTTACACGAAGGCTCTTTGCGAATTCTTGATAAGCTGTACTATAAAAATTTTATAAAGGTAACTTACTTACTCCAATTCACGTGCTTCCTGTCACCATTGGACATTTTTCCCTCAAACGCTGAACAGTTTACACAACGCAGTGTGCTTACGTGACTGTTGCTTTGGTGTCTGTTGCTGAGTATCTAGTCGTACCATTAAATCACCGCATTGTTTCACACAGTACATGTTTGGCACCGTAATGTGTTTGATAACCCTAAAAAGTGGTGCAAACCCCGCTTCTGAATTACCACTTATTAAAAAATGTGAAACTTTCCTTACCGGGGTTAGCGCAGTGTGAAAAGCCCTAGTCAAGTCACATTTATTTATATAGATCTTTATACAAAACTGATTGTTTCAAAGAAGCTATACAGTCAGAGTCCTAAGAGAATTGCATGTTGTATATGAAAACTCATCCTCTGTGGTAGTAATATAACGTTTTATGCTGTATCCTGTTATCAGCTTAGTAATTGAAGCGGCAATCAATAGCCTATGTACAAAAAACTATCATACCCTCCACCAATGCCAATACACACTACACATATAGACAGAAACAATTGGACAAATATTGTTATGAAGTACTGGACATAAAATGTCAATTGGTGTAAATGTATATTTGAGACCTTACCATTTATAATATGTTGGCAGGTATCTCATTTTAATTCTTATTCATAGTTTTGTAAAGGAATCAAGTGCATACAGAGTGTGAGAGACATCAATATTCATTGTTTTAAAATAATTTTTAGGGTTATTTTCAAGTGCACAAACAGTATTTCTCAGTGTGTACAAACTAACAGGCCATTTCTGTCCCTTTAAAGAGTTCTTTCAGCATAGACTGCAAAGGTTCAGGGTATTTAGCTTGTTTTAGTAAATAGTAACCATTTTACTTGTTGTTGTAAAGTCTGATGGGAGAAGACATTTCACACCCTTCAGACTTAAAGGGATAGTTCTTCCAAAAATGAAAATTGTATAATTTTCATATACTCACCCTCATGTCATTCCAAACCTGTGGAAAATAAAAGAAGATGTATTGAAAAGTCTTTACGTGTCCCCTGAGGTTCAGTGTTGTTCAATCTGTATGGACAAAAACATTTTTTCTTCACATCTTCTTTTGTGTTTAAATCTGAAGTGAGCAGTTTTTCATGTTTTTTCCCCTCAATGTGTAAATATTTTAGAAGTTATGAGTTTTTGGCTTCTTGGAAGCTTTTGAAGTATCATTTAAGTTTATTGTCTTTGGTAACGAAAGAAACACAATATTGTAAAAAAAAATTCTGCTTCATAATAAATTATAAACTTAGTGTCTGGCACTAAGCACTTTTAGGTAGGGAATAAGGTTTTTTTTCCGTACGGCACATCCAGAAGGTTTTGACAAGCCTATACTTGAAACTGTCAGTCAAACTGTTCGCCCCTCTCTCTCTCTTTCCATCTGCAACGGCCTCACTGATGTTCCTCCCTGCCGTCAGCTCCTTTAACCCCTCCATCTTTAGCAGAGATGTTCTTTCACTGCCCTCACAAGAGGAACAAGCCATATGACAGGGTGATTTTACGGAGGGAAATTGTAAGGAAACTGTCTGTCATACAATGTGGGGTCTTTTTTCATGCCTCATTTTTCTTTCTGGACACCACAATTGATGACAGTTATTACCATGGCAGGAGTTTCAATGTCGAAAAATAACAATGCTTGTTTCAGCTTGAAAAACAGACAGCAGTAAACTGCCATAAACTATACTTAGGATCTCTCACATAACTTGTTTGTGCATGCATCTTTGGGGGCAAGGTTAAACTGAATGAATAAAAGAATAATCTGTATTTATTTTTTTTTTTGTTATATATTTTCAGTACAATTATCTATTACTATTATCTATTGTGAACATCATTAAAACAAAATGCTGTACATTTCTCGTGCTTTTGCATCCATTTACTATAATTTCTTGTCAGAAAATAACCAGTACAATTCTTCAAAATGCCAGTTTTTATGCTCTAAAGGTGAAAGTCATACAGGTTTGGAGCAACACGAGGGTGAGAATTTTCATTTTGGTTTCATTTTTGAACTTTCCCTTTAGACCAGCTTTTAGAAAATATGTTGGAAAATACTCTCTCTCTCTCTCTCTCTCTCTCTCTCTCTTTTTTTAAATCTTTCTTTTTTAATTCTTTATTTTTCCCCATTGGCAATTTCTTTTCTATGATTGTCTTTACAAAATTTATATAGGTTTATGCTTAAAATGAGGCCCAAAATGCCAATGGTGTAAGAAATGAAATTAATCCTTTTAATTATTATTATAAAATTTATTTTACCTTTTGAAGTAGACATATTTTGTTTTGAGGAATTTAAGATATTCTCTGAAAACAAGTTTTATAATCTGACTGATTATATCTGACAGAAAATAAGCTTTGAAGACAGTGACCAAGTCAAGTTCATATCTTTCTGATGTCTTTCAGACCTAAGCATCTGGAGTTTATTGTGTTGGGGACGCAGATGTTGCACCTATATTGCTTTCTCAATTGAGACTGATACTGGAATGAATGTCCATCACTTACTCTCCACAGACTTATTATGACAACGGTTGGTGCTGTGCACATCCGCACAGATCATGAACACACACTGCCATCATGGTAAAGACCTAAGGCATTGAATTTGAGACATGAACCGGTCCAACCATCATTTCTGAATCTATTTCAGGCAGCACAGAGGAGGATAGAGTGCTTTATTGATGATGTCTGCTACAGAAAGGGTCATTGAAATGTCACGTTCATGAATGATGTACTATCAACATCCGTATCCATAATACGGGACGAACAGTTGCATGATAAAAGTAAGAAGAAATAGCCCTGTCCAGTGGACTCTAAAGGAAGGACAGTCACATTCCTGTTTATAGGCCCATTTTTGATGGCTCACACATTGATAGCATCACCAAACAGCACCTGCAGTATGTGATTTGTCTGTGATATTGTGGTTTTTATTTGATGACATACTCTAGAAACTGACAGGAAACTGTTCTCGCAGAGATGCTGACTTAGAATACACATTATTTTACAATCAATGACATGCTGGAGGGAGCTGTGGTGTAGTGATCAATGTGCTTCAGACATGCTGAGCTGTGGTGCTCAAATTGGAAATTTAGGTTCAAATCTGTTCTGCAACACTTCCTTTCCTTTCCTTTCTCCTTCTCTTTCCTTTTAGTTTTTTTTTTTTTTTTTTTTGTAGTATAAAGTGGCCCCAAAATATTTGACCACTTAATCCACACTTAAAAGGGTGGTTATGATTTCACTTTTTTAACTTTAGTTAGTGTGTAATGTTGCTGTCAGAGCATACAACGTGTGCAAAGTTACGATGCTCAAAGTTCAATGCAAAGGGGGATATTTTCTTTTAAAGAAATCTCTGTTTAAGGACTACAAAAAAGGCTGGTAGGGACTACAACAAGCTTCTTCCCGGGTTTGTGACATCACTAATCTCGATGTTTACATAAACCCTTCCCCCAGGAACATGCAACTACCCGTAATGGTAAGGGGGCGTGACGTTTCCGGACAACCCTAACCCTAACCAATCTGAGCCCGATTGCATATTTCTGAGGGAGGGGCTTCATAGAACCAGGAACTCAACAGACTGTTTTGACGAGAACGGAAACAGCGGTGAAGAATAAAGGTAAAATATGTGAAAAAAGGCTTCGAAAAAAGCTGATCAAACACCACTTTGTATTTGATTGTATTTTATGGAACAGTATTAAACTAAGTTGCATGGCATGAGCTGAAGACTGATTATCTGATTAAGGCACCACAAGAACATACCATTTCCAAGCCCTTCACTAGTGACTATCCTCAGATGTGAAAAGCAGCAGAAAGTCAATTTCATGCTTTAAAGATCCCTAATAAAAAGAATCGGGCACTGGTAAAACATATGAAATATAATGAAATATTAGCATTAAATACTAGTGTTTAAAAGCTTGGGATTGGTACGATTTTTTCAAAAGTTTCTTATACTCACCAAGGCTGCATTTATTCTATATAATATATATATATATTTTTTTTATTATTATTATTATTTTTTGCTACGATAGCAAAGGTGAATTTTCAGCAGCCATTACAATTTTTAGTCTTCAGTGTGACATGATTCTACAGAAAACATTTAAATATTGTGATTAAATATGGTGAAACATTTCTTATTATTATCAATGTTGAAAAGAGCTGTGTTGCTGTGTATTCTCGTTAAGAACCCCCCGCCCCCCACTTTCTATTTATTCTTTGATAAATAGAAAGTGCATTTAAAAATTTATTTATTTGAAATACATATCTGTCTTTATTATAAAAGTTTTTACTGTCACTTTTGATCAATTTATTGCACACTTGTTCAGTAAAAGTTTTAAATTCTTTCAAAGTAAAAAAAAAAAAAAAATCATTCTGACCCCAATCTTTTGAATGGTAGTGTATGGTATGTTTTCACAAAAATGAATGAGAATGCACAACTACTTTTGAATGGCCGTCAATGTAGAAAACGATGTAGTTAGTTATCTACCAGCAGGGGCTACCAGGGTCATGCTAACAAGTCAAACATTGACTCCTTGGTTGGCACAGCAAAATTAGAGTCAATAAGCACTTGCCCTGGCAGCCTCTCTGATGGACAGCCTTGCTGAGATGACAACTTGTGTGCTTTGTCAATATATCACTAAGAACAATCTCCCGGTCTCTTATAACCAACCCTCTGGTGCTCATGTTGTCCACAGCTGCCTGCCTGTTCACCAGCAATCAGTCAGTTCCAAAGAGTCTGGCATTGAGTAAGTGGCACCAACTGCCCGAACAGTGTGTTTGTTTCATTTCATTCCGCTTTCGGGTTTTGGATCCTGCCCTCCATGAGCTGCTCATTGTGTCCGATGAGCCTAAATGAAGGTGTTGGATTGAGTAATGCATGTTGACAGTTGAAAGTGGCGAAACGGCACTAAAATCTTGTCTATCCATCCTTCTATCTCTCTGAACAAGTAAAGCAGGACAAGGGTGCAGATACAAGGCAGTGTTATCCATCTTTGAGGAAGGAGGAAGTTGGAGAAGGAATATGTGAGAGGAAAGGAGGGACATTTGTCCTTGTGTGTCACAGCAGAGGTCAGAGTTTGCTCCATGCACATAAGTGGCAGAAAGCAGGGGAGAAAGAGATTGCAAAGAGAGTTAATTTAGTCTATAGATCACTGTCGCTGTCCCCTGTTGCAGTGCAGTGAAGGTATGAGCATTGAGCAGCATGCAGGAAATTACCATGCATGAGCTGTGTGCGAACATGTGTGTGTGCACTGCTTAAGAGTAATCTGTCACCCTGATATGCCATTTAAGGGGAAACAGGAGAGTATTTTATTATTCCTTCAATGAGCTCCCTTTGTTCCGTGGTGCACCAAGCGTGCAGCATGCTATATATTAGCCCTCTCTCATTTTATGATCTCTAGGAAATAAATCAGTGGTTTTATTTTGCAGGTATTTTATTTGTGAGGGTTCTAACTGATGATACTAATTTCTACACTGAAAAAAAAGTGGCATAAAATAATTTTAACTCAGAAACTGCTAGTAACAAAGAAATTGCAAGTAACACATTGAATTGAAATTCTGAAGTAAAAAATCTGAAATAGTATTTCAGTTCCAATAATCTTTGTTTTATTTATAACTTTGACAAATTATTTTACACATTTTTTTGTGAGATACACAAGTACTTTTGTTATATCAGCTTAGTCATGCTGAGTAAACTAAACAAATCCAACCTACATCTACTCTGTTACCTACATCCTACATCTACTATGTTCACTCTACTTAAATGAAATGTATAGATTAGACTGGATAAACTTAGTAAACTCTATAATCTATTATTAAACTGTTTAATGTTTAATTCATTTAAAACCATTTTACTACAAAATGCAGATATAGCAGCATGATTTAATGCAAGATTGACCTCTTTTAGACTTATTGATGCTCAGATGCTGATGAAGAGTATTTGCTTCTGTAGACTGTACCTTACATTTGCATTTATGCATTTAGCGTAAAATTTGCTTTAATTTTAAGTTAAAACACAATAAAATTGTAAAAAGAGCTGTAAATAAATGTATCTGCTATTAATTAACAACAAGAACCACGGCCTGTCTGGGCCTACATAAATATTCACGTGCAAAAGCTGTGGCCACTCCCCCAATCACAACATGCACAAGAACACAGGACTTTTATTGACACTGTGTTTTAAACATATAAAAACTACTTCTTTTTATTTTGTATAATGAATAGCATGATCAAAATTGATCAAATAAGCAAAATATGATAACATAAGATTCATTTGTAGCCAGATTCTTTTTTTTTTTTTTTCAGTGCACAGCTGTCTGTTGTTCACTTGTGAGGTTGGGTTTTTTTTGCAGTGAGAGTGAAGGGTGTGAAGGGTGGTGCTCTATGACGCTGAAGACAGATTGAGGCTGTGACACCTATCAGACATTTCTGTCTGAGCCTGCCCTCATTCACAGAACACTTCAGATTACAACGCTGTGTCTGGTAAAAAGAAAATGGGGTGAAGATCTTTTCGTGTACTGATGTAAATCATCAACCGTCAAGTTTTTTTAGTGAGACAGGTACATTCAGTAAAAAGATTATTGCATTATTCTTTTGGTATTTTACTATGTCACGTTTGGTATTTCATATGGAAAACATCATATGGAAGTGATTTTTGTTGTATTTAATGGTATTTTGTAGCATTCTCTGAGGCTGTTATTAATTGAAAGGATTTTTTATTTAATATTCTATTCAATTGCTTTGACCACTACTCATGAATCTTATTTATGTATTTATTTTGCAACACGACAAAACTAGAACACCCAGGTTATTCAAAAACAATACAGTAAAGAAGCAATTATGTTGTGCAAAACAAAAACAAAAAATTAATTGGATTTTATCCCAAAATTCTGATTACCATAATATGTCCAGATGTTTTTCAATTATATTTCAGATTATTCTCAAAGGTGATGTATACGAAATATGTAATACAGATGTTTATATTTTTTATTAAAACAGCATTATTTCAAGGTAGTACAACAAATAATACCACAATGTATAAATACTTCATAATTTATTTAATTAATATATAATCATTTTTTGTCCCACCTTAGGGTAATTAGATTTTTTCTCTTTGCTTAATGATAATTAGAAGTTGGGAGGTTGGTTGTAAATGTCATAATAAATAATTCTGTTGTAAATAATAATGCCAGTCACTGCCAGAATTTTTGATTATTTTAACAAAACTTTCATGGCCCCCAGAATATTTTGTTGTACGAATATCTGAACATGCAATATGTCAAAATAAAATAACCGAGCCTCTGCTTTTAAACAACAACAGAAAAAACTAAACATTTTATTCTAGCATTATGCATTCTTTTTTATTAACATTTGAATGTGGGCAAGTTTTATAAGAACAACAACAAAAAGCAGAGGAAATCCTGTTTTTGTGAAAAATTATGGATTGGATTCAGAACCATGCACAATTCCCGGGTCGACATTTCATTCCATAATGTTAAGCAGTTTTGATTTATATGCCGTTTAATGTTTGATAATCACGTTATTTTGCATGCATCTGCTTACATATACGACCCCTTGTTTCTGCTTCTTCTCCTAAGTTCTGATCCTGAGATTCTATCATATAACAGTGAAAACACATATAGCAGGAAAATTCCATCAGTGGTGGGGAAAGAGTTAAAATGACAACGATCCGTTTTAGGTAGGCGTGGTTGACTCTTAACTTTTATAAAGAATATCTCTTTAGTCTTTGCAACTTTACAGATCTTCTTTATGCACCAAGAGCTTGTAACACTCCAAAGAGAAAGGAAAAATTTAAATCGCATCATATGACCCCTTTAAAAAGACTTTTAAAAAAAAAATACAATTTCATATAAATTTTTTTGAGAGGTGAAATGGGGTCCAAGCAGTGTAGACTGCTTCGTTGTTTATTACTAGATCATTCTAGTTTTGTTGCATTACTTGTTTACAGATTAGACTCTATCGAAGTCAGTTAACAGTCTCTTACTGGTCTGAGTAAGTGAGGGGCCCTAAGCATTAAATCACCACTGTATAAGGAAACTCACTTTTTTTTTTTTTTACATGAGAGAAAACACAGTTACCTCAGGTTAGAATATCTGAATGTCATTTCAGTCAATTATCATCCAGTTGTGGCACCTTTTGGAAACCTCTGCCCAAGACCTCATCCATCCCTATGGTAATGAAACCCAATCAGGTTTCCATTGTGCACAGCACCTCCACTGACCTCCCATAGTCCCTTGGAGTTTGTCTCCAAACTTTTTTCCCTCAGTAATTACAACTGTCACTTCCACAAAAATACATCAGCAAGCCTGGCCAAATGTGTGATTGTGAACAGGAAATGCACACTTCATTAAAACCCCCCTCTGCAAAATGTCACAGTAGATATTATCCCCCTAAACTTTTGGGAGTTAATTGTCATGTGCTGCCTGTGTAACCTCACTGATAAAGGCACAGTGCTCTGCCCTTCCAACCCCCTCCTAGTCAGAAGAAATGTTTAAGAAAAAAAAAAAACTCCCTGACCTTTTTTATAATTGCTTCATTTGGATTCAGGTTTCACTAACAGGCCTTTCAGTTTCAAGTATGATTCTGCTTCTCTCTTTCTTTCTCTCTCTGTGGACTCTAACAGTTTGACTGGCACCTTAAAAAAAGAGTCTCATTAAAATCCATGTAGTTCAGTGTAACAGCAAGTGCTTGTAATTGTATGCTAATGAGAATAGCACAAGATATTGGTCATTTGTTTGTTCATGTGGGGCTGTTCATTCTTTTGCTGTAATTGTAAAACCTATAATTCTTATATTATATTGTATTATGGTAGTTTTTGTTGTTGTTGTTGTTGTTGTTTTTGTGAAAAGGATTTTCTTCTTTTCAACTTTCTTTCAAACTCTTTTTTTTCTTTCAAACTTTCTTTTTATTTTTCAATTTTTCGAACGTCTTGTGAACGTTCTCTTTCAAACTCTCTTACATTGTCTTTCTTTTCAACTTTCTTTTGGACTGACTTACTTTCGAATACAAGAAACTGTATATTTTTTTATCCCCTTACCTTTACCCTAACCCTACACCTAAACCTGCCCCTTACACAAAACTTGCTTCTATTTTAGATTTTCAAAAGTGATCATTCTGTATGATTTATAAGCTTGCTTCTTTGTGGGTACATTTGTTCCCCATTACATAGGGAATACCAGGACAAAACACACACACACACACACACACACACACACAAACACACAAACATTATTTAAAACTATAAACTTTGCGGTATTACTGGCTATACAAAGCAGGCCAAATTTTATGAAGTTTGTGTACATTTTCTATTAGGGGTGTAACAGTACACAGAAGTCATGGTTCGGTACGTACCTCGGATTTGGGTCACAGTTCGATAAGAGTTTGTTACAACAGGAAATTTATTTTTAATTTATTTTGAACAGTCAGTAGTGCTACATACATGATTTGAATTAGATTGTATAATTTCAAGATTTAAAGCAAAAACAGAATGGTCTGACTTTAGGTTTGTGAAATTATGCTACATAAGACACCTACACAAAACAAAAACAGCAGACGGCTAAATGAAAATGCAAATTCACTCTCTGACAGCAGAAGGCACTTATGGAACAGCAGCGATTGGCTTATATCGTTTCCTTGGTTACCGCTGTAAACAAAGCAGCTGTGCTTATAAACACTACTTTAATATGCATGATTATATAAGGGTAAGAAGAAAATAAAATGCCATCGAAACATTTCTGAAGACGGTCAGTTCCTCTCAGAGATACATTCATATAAACCCCCACATATTTGTCTTCCTGTATTTCAAGCATCGCGAACAGTGAGCTTGATCTTCCTGGTACAGTATTTTCTCCTCATTACAGACTTCATAAAAATTCCACACAAATGACATTTTGGGAAGTTACTGCAATGCAGTTTGTGTGCAATTCTGGAATAGAGATCAGCCAAAATAAAACTAAAAACCGGTTATGATTTATAGCCGGTCGACCGGTGCATCTCTAGAACCCGGAACCTTCAAACACTGCTGATTTAAAACAAGCAGGAGGTTCCTTGAGCACTTGTGTGACATCTGAACTCGCCGTTTTTGTTTTGGGTTGGTGCGTAGATCGTCTCTTCTTCTGCTCTTTGTGATGGTTATCACGTTGCTATACCGTGCGCACCCCTTTTGGATTGATCGCCTCTGACTGACTGTATTCGTCATCTGACTGTTTGAACCACACATGACGTCCGTACCATGATAATTAGGGATGAATACACTCCTATTTTCTATAGGAACAAAGCATTATATTTGGCCTATATCCATGCACTCTAAAAAATGCTGGGTTGTTTCAACCCAACTTTGGGTCAAATATGGACTAACCCAACCATTGGGTTAAATTTTACATTAAATTTTTAACCCAAAAGTTGGGTTAGTCCATATTTGACCCAAAGTTGGGTTGAAACAACCCAGCATTTTTTAGAGTGCAGACGTGACCTAGAGTAGACTAGTGAACTTTCTGCATTTTTAAGTTGTTTTGTGGTGCTGAACAGTTTCAGCAAAGTACAAATGATTGTAGTAGTTTGCTTCATCCTCCACCATTCTAGCATTTAGATAATTATAAAAAAAGAGAAAGAAATAAAAGTATAGCTATCTAGTAAAACTCTTTTTCACGTGTTACCCACTACTCTTTTTGTCCACACTCTAAAACATGCTGGGTTGTTTCAACCCAACTTTGGGTCAAATATGGACTAACCTAACTTTTGGGTTAAAAATGTAATGTAAAAATGTAACCCAACGGTTGGGTTAGTCCATGTTGACCCAAAGTTGGGTTGAAACAACCCAGCATTTTTTAGAGTGCAGTATTTATATTTTTTTGGGTTGCTCTGTTATTAACAATACACTAGGCACTTTAATTGAAGGAGCTCAATAGAAGCACATTCTGTTGTGATTGCAGTGCAGTGTGGGCAGTACGAGTGCTCTTATCCTGTTCCCTTTAGTCATCATCTCCATGGTGAATCACATCTCAGGAAAAAAAGTCATCAGAAAGAGTAAATACTTCAAAACTGAAAGAGCCCTTTTACAATCTCTCTCTTTCTCTTGCAAATTTACTAGTTTGTTTTAACAATTGTTGACCCTGCTTCACCAGATTGCTACCAAAAAAATAGTTTCTTAAATAGGCATATTTATTCTCTAGTCCTACAGAAAAACAGAGAAAAGGTTCAGAGCACAAGAACAGTTAGAGGAATCCAGTAGCAGATAAGGGAAGTAGTGGCTTTCTCAAGGACACCGTTGCAGTGATGAGAATCTGGAATTGTAGCCTGGCTCTTCAAGGTTCAAATAAAGTCTTTAGCCTGTCACCATCTAGTTATGAATAATATATATATATATATATATATATATATATATATATATATATATATATATATATATATATATATATATATATATATATATATATATATATATATATATATATATATATATATATATATATATATATATATCAAAACTTTAACTGTTTCTTAGTTGCTGATGCTGGCAAAATATCTCTGAAACGTTGGATGAAACTGCCTTCTGTTCAAAGGAAATAGTGATCGTTAATAGAGCAGCTGTAGGATTCTGGAGAACTCTATACAGAGGAAGGAGGTCTAATATACCTAGAGAGAGTAATCATTGCTAGCATTCCCATTCGTCTTAATGGCAGTTGCACTACTGGTGTGTGCAGCCCAGAAGTGTGCGACCTAGATGTTGCCATCTTTGCTTTATAGACTCTCACACTTTCGATGCTCTGCTACTTTTGGCCATTCATGCAGCATTTACCAGCAGGAGCCAAACTCTGATCCTCTGGATGAGGTAACCTAAAAGCTTTTATGTTCTGTATTTTTTTAAATTTTGAAACATTTTCCAGTCCTAATGGAGTGGGTTTGGGAAGATCTCAGCTGACTAAAGAATGGATGGTGAATACCTATTTGGAAACCTATTTGTTTCTTTTTTGTTTTGTGTTGGTATAATGGCACAGTGATTAAAAACTTCATCTTTAAAGTTACAAAGACTCTACAAGAACTGCTGGGAGTCATTTAGCAAACACTTCATCCAAAGTGATTAAAAGTTAATTTATTAACGGGACAGTCCCTCTGGAGCAACGCGGGTCAAGTGTCTTGCTCAGGGGCGCAGTGGTGATAGCTCATGGATCATACCTTGTCGCTTAAACCTATATGGCGTGATTTCATTAGTGATCATTGGTGTTCAAGCATGCATACATTTCTGTATTTTTGGATAGACACTGAAATCTACATTTATTAAATTATTGACAGCATCTAAAACAAATTTGTTCAAATATTAAAATCTTGCATTTTACACTAAATTGCAAGATTTTGTGTGTGAACAAATATGTACAAGGGCTTTTTATGATAATTGAATATTGAATTAAATAGCTCCAAAAAATAATAATAATAAAAAATGGTAAAATATAAATTGATAAATTCTATACATATTATATACTGTAATGGATCTGTAAAGATTAAAAAAAAAAAATCTAAAGCTGTACATACCGTAAATTTTTTTTTTGTTTTGTTCAATCAATCAGTATTTTATGCTCTCCAGGGCCACAACCCACAGTTTATATCCAAACATACAGCAATGCATGTGTAATAATGAATACTAATGAGGTCCGGTTGACCTAACCTTTCGATTACCACCCTAGATAGCTAACCACTGTGCCACATCACCCCCAATAGTAGCTATACTAGACAACTGTGCCTTTGAAACAGATTAATAACAAGTAAACAAACAGAGAGGAATGAATTTGTGTTTTTGTGTAAGTATCAAAGGCAGTGCAATTTGACAAATAAGCATAAAAACAGTTTGGTCTGGATTTTACAGTCAATTTAGTATGAGTTTACAGGTCATGGCATCTAAAAGTGTGTCTTACACCGCCTAAAGCAAAGCCTTCGCTGTCAAAAGTGTTTGACAAACTGAGAGATTTTAAATAGTGCTTATCTCCCTCTTGGGTGTGTAATGTGTGCACCTAGTATTACAGCCCACGGCTCTGTGTCTCTCTAAATTCAGACCTACCTATCCTAGTTACTGGCCTCAGACAGGCAAAGGGGCTTTAATTACAAATGTATCTTTTGCGCTGGGCGCCTGGCTAATTGTTCTGAATTCCCTCTGGTGTCATTCTCTCTTCGCCCCACCAGTGGCCTGACTCACAGCCTCTAGTTGTCATGTACACACTCCAGCACACTAGATTTAGTGCTGCACTGCCCTTAATTTAATTGGAAAGCACAGAACGGTGTGAGCAAGAAAAGGAGAAAAGAAAGAAATAAAAATGGATGCAATCTTTCTTCAACGGGCAGTAAAAGGGCTGCAGGTATGAATTATTCATCCACTTGATGGATGGGTCTGCAAATAAAAATGTTGAGTGGGTCGCCGACTGTTAAGTGAGGTTTGCATACTGTCACCCTGTTCTTTTCCCTGCCATCTGAGTGAGGAAGACAACACACACTGTTCATTATGACACAACGTCACCACGCAATTAATGTAATGCGTTGCTTAATAATAGCTGAGTCTAATTGCGTCACAATAACCATGGTGTTCTGTTGGCCTGCAGTCTTTTAATGAATTAAAAAAAAATGTTGATCAAGGGATGTGGTCTTGCTCTTGGGAATGTTTCGGCAGAAATGTTCGCTCACAATTGCTATAATATCACACGTCGGCATTTCATGCACCTGGACCTAACAGAGTGTTTTCAGCTGCTCTGCAGTTGGCTGCTAATGACAGCGCTTCATAAATCTTGATAATCAGTTTCATTAAGTTAAGTGACAGATGATTACACCATAAGCAACCCAAATGCCTTTAAGATTTCCTGCAACTCTCTTTTTTTCTGTTTGTCAAATTTCATCTCTATTTTTGTAATCCAAGCCCAATTTGTTGATGATTTCCTGACTATCTGAGAAAAATCTTGCCCATATAATAAGCTTTCAAGGGAGTAAAAATAGATTAAGCTTAACACAGCTCTGGGTTGGTCATGATGACAACTACAAGACTCAAACGGATGTTTAACACCAGGTCTATAAAGCCTGGAGCACACTAAGAGTTAGCATTTCTGTTTATCTTAAAAGCTGTTGGTTGGCTATTGTAGGCCCCCAGAAGTATGTGATTTGAAATCTGTTTTCTGATTGCTCAAAATCTGTTTGCTCAAAGTCACTCAGTTCTTGAGTAAATGCCATGTTATTAATGACATCATGACAGTGCTGATTGGCTTATAGCACCACATGAGCTTGAACCTTTACTAGCACCTATTCTGGCCTTACTATTTGCCAGTAAAGGCTAACTGAGTCATGCTAACTAGCCAAGCCCTGACCCCTTGTTTTAACATCTTAAAGGGACAGTTCATCCAAAAATGACAATCCATTCATTGTTTACTCACCCTCAAGTTATTCCAAACGTGTATGACTCTCTTTATTCTGCAGAACACAATTTCTTTCTTTCTCTCTCTCTCTCTCTCTCTCTCTCTCTCTCTCTCTGCAGTTGTATGGACAAAAACTCTGAGAGATTTCCACAGAACAAAGAAAGTCATACAGGTTTGAAATGACATGAGGTTGAGTAAATGACGAAGGGTGAACTATCCCTTTAAGTATTTGTGAGATGGGAGAGTGATTTTACGGCCAAACGATCAAACGTGAGGCATATTAACATAAGGATCAATGGATTGATTACCTGATTGATTGATCAGTGGATAGATAACTAGACAAAGATGGATGGAAGGGATAAAAGAAACAACTTGAGCTATTTTTGACTTTTGAAAGTATTAATTTATTCTGTACTGTAGGCCTAATGTGAGATTATTAGCATGTGGTCCAAATGACTCTGAGTAGGTGTTTTCTGTCCTTATTATATCTAATTTTCTCTCCTTGTGAGTCTCTTCAGTATTTAATAACTAATTTTTCTCAGTTCTGCTACCTGTAATCTTCCTCAGGTACCTCATCAAACGGGTGGGCCGCACGATTATTCTCATCATGGTTAAAGACGTGATCATACATCTGTTATATTTTACCCCCGCGTTTCTCTATCCAATTATTATCCCGATCCTCAGCCCACAATCTGCTGTAGGGACCCTTTAATGTCAGAGATTCACATATCCTCACGTATTATTTTTATCCTCGCAATCACAAATCACTATTCTTTACAATGAACGCTACACCCAGCATTCAAAGCAAAAATGTCAGGCATTAATTTTCATCGGAAGCGGAACATTTTTCTTCACTAGCAGATCCAGTTGGTGTGTCACGGACAGGAGTGAGCAACTCCGTGTGATTTGAGATATAATTGCTCTCTCGCTGAGCCGAGTTTTCGCTTTATTGGATGCTGTGCATTCAATAACTGAAGTTTAATTAGTCTTTATGCCAGAGATTAAAGAAAATAAACAAAGACTCAACAGGTGTAAAGCGTTTCCCTCACTCTGTTTGCAATGAAAATCTCCAGCTGATCTGAAGTTCATGTGGATCATTTGGGGGAAAATTGGAGATAAGCGTTTATTAATGTTTTGCGCCTCCCCAAATACAGAGGCCTAATCTAGGGCTGAGGGTATTTGCATTTGTTTGTCAATTAAAAAGACAGAAGGAGTGCGTTAGCTCAGATTGCGGATGAAGCTGCTGTTCTGTGTGATATTTACACAGGCTTGAAAATCAGCGGTTGATTAACTTACCAATGATCCACGGGAGATGAGGTGTGCCCGTGTTCTCATCACTACATGGATTAATTAACGCTAATGGGCTAATTATCTCAGGCAAGACAGATATTAGACAGGATATCATGAAAAATACCCTGTGCTACAACAAAGCGTCAAGGTGACCTGTCTTTTTATTTTTCAGCCATGATTTAGGATGATTTAAGACAAACAACATTAAGAACTGACTGCTTCAAGGAGGCCTGGAGCAAACTGAACCGCTGATTGAATCCAGAGCCAAAGGACAATAAAAGAATCAAGATCCACTTGAGTTTGATGGAGGGCAAAAGAGACAGACACATGTGAAACACATGTGTTTCTGTGAAACAGCTGATGGGATCAAGGCTAGAGTGGGAAAAAGAGCCAAGCAAATCTCTCACAGTTTTAAATTACATGGCCTGCTCCTTCTTAAGCGCTTTACATGTTCAGGATTTTTTGCATCCTCAAAACTCCTTTGCTAACTGCTTCACTGCCTACATAGGCAGCATCTTAACTGTGATGGAACCTTATAAATAGCCAGTTTTTACATGGTTTTTGTAGTTTTGGCATGTTGCTAAGCGAATAGCATGCTAATATAAGTACAAACACATTATGGTGCTCATGTTTTATGAAATTGCCTTCTTCACAAATTATGCAATGTAGCCTTAGAATTTGAGTAAAACTGTTTTTTTTAAGGCAACATAATTGAGCTGTCATCCGTTTGGAACAGCTTATGCATTAGGAATGTCTTAAAATGCTCCCTTCATAGAACCTAAGCGTCAATCATTCCAGTGAACAAACAACTTCAGGAAATGCAGGTTATGTGACCCAGGATGTTAAGAAAGTACAATATATTAAACAGAATGTGCCTCAGAGCCTCAGTTTTATTAATCTCAAACTAAATATTGCATCCTCTCTGGCTAAAATAAGGTTTAGGATTTTTTTTCTATCATTCATTTATTTTCAACTGTAAGGAATGTCATTGGGAAAGAAAGGAAGTTTGGGATGTTGCCAAAAACTTTGAATTTGTCTTCACCTGCAATTTTTTTCTTCACTTTGATTTCTTCCTATACAATTATTGTAGGTGAAATATTATTTTTAGATACTGTGGCATCTATTATTGATACTCTGAAATTGCTGCATATCAATGTAATATGTTATAAACAAACAAAATATAATTATAAAATAGTATAATTATAAAATATAATTATTCCATTTATTCATTTTTATTTTAATTTAAAAGTTTAAATTTAAATGTTTTATTTTTATCATTTTTCCCATTAAATGGGATTTTACCAGATTAAATTTAAATTAAATAAAACAAAACAAAATTGACAAAAAAAAAGATTTTTTATTTTATTTTATAATGATATTATATTTTATGATTATATTTTGTTTTTTATAAAATATTACATTTTATATTAAAACATTATGATAGGAAACTGTTTTTTTTAAGGCAACATAATTGAGCTGTCATCCGTTTGGAACAGCTTATGCATTAGGAATGTCTTAAAATGCTCCCTTCATAGAACCTAAGCGTCAATCATTCCAGTGAACAAACAACTTCAGGAAATGCAGGTTATGTGACCCAGGATGTTAAGAAAGTACAATATATTAAACAGAATGTGCCTCAGAGCCTCAGTTTTATTAATCTCAAACTAAATATTGCATCCTCTCTGGCTAAAATAAGGTTTAGGATTTTTTTTCTATCATTAATTTATTTTCAACTGTAAGGAATGTCATTGGGAAAGAAAGGAAGTTTGGGATGTTGCCAAAAACTTTGAATTTGTCTTCACCTGCAATTTTTTTCTTCACTTTGATTTCTTCCTATACAATTATTGTAGGTGAAATATTATTTTTAGATACTGTGGCATCTATTATTGATACTCTGAAATTGCTGCATATCCAACCACAAGGCCGCCCCATTTTTCTCCTCCTGGCCTACTTGTCTGAGTCCTCAAGGGCAGCAGTGATCTGGGAGATGTACTATATTTAGTGGGGAGCTTCTGAGTCCTGAAGGATGCTGGGTGAATGTGTAGGTCTTCTTGTCTGTACACACACACCTGCATTCACTGAATGTGAAGCTGCTGTGATCCATCAAACAAACCATCACTAGTAATGGATTATTAAAACAGTCTTTTCGCCGTGTAAAAATAAAACCTTTTATGCCGGTCTCGTCTTCAAGAAGAAAGTATAGAGGAACATTTGTTCAAGAGCCGTTTTGACCCATATCACAATTGCATGCTTGATACGTGTTAATCCTGTTATGCAGAACCTTTAAAAAATGAATATTTCTGTGTTGTATTTTAAGAAAGACTTCCCCAAAAGAGTTATGTAAGACTATCAGAAATATTGTATTCTTTCATTCTTGTATTGACGGGATATATGTGTGTGTGTGTGTGTAATACGTATATTGCTAACTAAATTTCGCTCTTTATCTCATCTTGTCTGGTTCAGTCCCACTTCACACACACACA